>NC_090445.1:1649545195-1649845274 GCF_031143425.1 Pleurodeles waltl
TTACACGCGTGCACTACATATAGGTCACTACCTATATGTAGCTTCACAATGGTAACTCCGAATATGGCCATGTAATATGTCTATGATCATGGAATTGTCCCATCTATACCATCCTGGCATAGTTGGCACAATCCCATGATCCCAGTGGTCTGTAACACAGACCCTGGTACTGCCAAACTGCCTTTCCCGGGGTTTCACTGCAGCTGCTGCTGCTGCCAACCCCTCAGACAGGCATCTGCCCTCCTGGGGTCCAGCCAGGCCTGGCCCAGGATGGCAGAACAAAGGACTTCCTCTGAGAGAGGGTGTTACACCCTCTCCCTTTGGAAAATGGTGTGAAGGCAGGGGAGGAGTAGCCTCCCCCAGCCTCTGGAAATGCTTTCCTGGGCACATTTGGTGCCCATTTCTGCATAA
Organism: Pleurodeles waltl; assembly: GCF_031143425.1. Classification (NCBI taxonomy): domain Eukaryota; kingdom Metazoa; phylum Chordata; class Amphibia; order Caudata; family Salamandridae; genus Pleurodeles; species Pleurodeles waltl. The sequence continues at coordinate 1,649,545,607 of NC_090445.1, forward strand.
GCCAGTCTACACCGGTTCAGGGACCCCTTAGCCCTGCTCTGGCGCGAAACTGGACAAAGGAAAGGGGAGTGACCACTCCCCTGACCTGTACCTCCCCTGGGAGGTGCCCAGAGCTCCTCCAGTGTGCTCCAGACCTCTGCCATCTTGGAAACAGAGGTGCTGCTGGCACACTGGACTGCTCTGAGTGGCCAGTGCCACCAGGTGACGTCGGAGACTCCTCCTGATAGGCTCCTTCAGGTGTTGCTAGCCTATCCTCTCTCCTAGGTAGCCAAACCCTCTTTTCTGGCTATTTAGGGTCTCTGTCTCTTGGGATTCCTTAGATAACGAATGCAAGAGCTCATCCGAGTTCCTCTGCATCTCTCTCTTCACCTTCTGCCAAGGAATCGACTGCTGACCGCGCTGGAAGCCTGCAAAACTGCAACATAGTAGCAAAGACGACTACTGCAACTCTGTAACGCTGATCCTGCCGCCTTCTCGACTGTTTTCCTGGTGGTGCATGCTGTGGGGGTAGTCTGCCTCCTCTCTGCACTAGAAGCTCTGAAGAAAACTCCCGTGGGTCGACGGAATCGTCCCCCTGCAATCGCAGGCACCAAAGAACTGCATCACCGGTCCCCTGGGTCTCCTCTCAGCACGACGAGCGAGGTCCCTTGAATCCAGTAACTCTGTCCAAGTGACTCCCACAGTCCAGTGACTCTTCAGTCTAAGTTTGGTGGAGGTAAGTCCTTGCCTCCCCACGCCAGACTGCATTGCTGGGAACCGCGACTTTTGCAGCTACTCCGGCCTCCGTGCACTTCCGGCGGAAATCCTTTGTGCACAGTCCAGCCTGGGTCCACGGCACTCTAACCTGCATTGCACGACCTCCTAAGTTGTTCTCCGGCGACGTGGGACTCCTTTGTGCGACTTTGGGTGAGCCCCGTTTCACGCATCCTCGTAGTGCCTGTTTCTGGCACTTCTCAGGGTGCTACCTGCTGCTGAGAGGGCTCCTTGTCTTGCTTGACATCCCCTCTGACTCCTGACGCAATTTGCGACATCCTGGTCCCTCCTGGGCCACAGCAGCATCCACAAATCCTTACCGCACGATTTGCAGCTAGCAAGGCTTGTTGGCAGTCTTTCGGCGGGAAAACACTTCTGCACGACTCTCCACGGTGTGAGGGATCCGTCCTCCAAAGGGGAAGTCTCTAGCCCTTGTCGTTCCTGCAGAAACCTAAGCTTCTACAGTCCAGTAGCAGCTTCTTTGCACCCGCAGCTGGCATTTCCTGGGCATCTGCCCATCTCCGACTTGCTTGTGACTTTTGGACTTGGTCCCCTTGTTCCACAGGTACCCTCAATTGGAAATCCATCATTGTTGCATTGCTGGTTTGTGTCTTTCCTGCAGAATTCCCCTATCACGACTTCTATGTCCTTTGGGGAACTTTAGTGCACTTTGCACTCACTTTTCAGGGTCTTGGGGTGGGCTATTTTTCTAACCCTTACTATTTTCTACTAGTCCCAGCGACCCTCTACAAGGTCACATAGGTTTGGGGTCCATTCGTGGTTCGCATTCCACTTTTGGAGCATATGGTTTGTGTTGCCCCTATCCCTATGTGTCTCCATTGCATCCTATTGTAACTATACATTGTTTGCACTGTTTTCTAAGACTATTACTGCATATTTTGGTATTGTGTATATATATCTTGTGTATATTTGCTATCCTCATACTGAGGGTACACTCTGAGATACTTTGGCATATTGTCATAAAAATAAAGTACCTTTATTTTTAGTATAACTGTGTATTGTGTTTTCTTATATTGTGCATATGACACTAAGTGGTACTGTAGGAGCTTCACTCGTCTCCTAGTTCAGCCTAAGCTGCTCTGCTAAGCTACCATTATCTATCAGCCTATGCTGCTAGACACCCTATACACTAATAAGGGATAACTGGGCCTGGTGCAAGGTGCAAGTACCCCTAGGTACTCACTACAAGCCAGTCCAGCCTCCTACATTGGTTGTGCAGCGGTGGGATAAGTGCTTTGAGACTACTTACCACTCTTGTTATTGTACTTTTCATAAGAGAAAAATATACAAAACAAGTTCAGTGTATATACACATAACCAAAAAGTTTTGCATTTCCTCTTTTCACTCTTTTCTAAGTGCTGAAAAGTACTTCTAACTTTCTAAAAAGTTCTAAAAAGTTTTAAAAGTTTTTTTTCCCAGTCTTTCTAAAAGCTCTGACAACATTTTTTCTCTTTTTCTATCACTTTAACTCTCTCTAAAAATGTCTGGCACAGGCCAAAATGTTGATCTGGCCAAACTTGCATATGATCACCTTAGCTGGAAAGGAGCAAGGAGTCTCTGCATAGAGAGAGGTTTGAGTGTAGGGAAGAATCCTTCCTTGGAATTATTGCTTAACATGCTTAGAGAACAAGATAAGGCTAAAAGTGCCCCATCTGTTGAAAAAGTAGCTAATGGTTCCCAATCTGATCCAGGGACTCTCCCAGGAAAAGATTCAGGAAAGAAACTTCTTAGCCTGCCCATTACTAGACAGTCTAGCATAGTTGGTACTGAGGTGGAGTCACATCATACAGATGGTGTGCTCTCACATTACACTGTCAGCCAAGCTGTTAGGGTGCCCTCTGTAAGGGACAGGTCTCCTTCTGTTCATTCTCATCATACTTCTGTGTCTAGGAATGTCCCTCCCACCCACCCTGATGACAGATTGTTAGAAAGGGAGCTCAATAGATTGAGAGTGGAACAAACCAGACTGAAGCTCAAGAAGCAACAGCTGGATTTGGATAGACAGACCTTAGAAGTAGAGAAGGAGAGACAGAAACTGGGTTTAGAAACCCATGGTGGCAGCAGCAGTATTCCCCATAGTCATCCTGCAAAAGAGCATGATTCCATGAATCTGCACAAGATAGTTCCCCCTTATAAGGAGGGGGATGACATTAACAAGTGGTTTGCTGCACTTGAGCGGGCCTGTGCTGTACAGGATGTCCCTCAAAGGCAGTGGGCTGCTATCCTATGGCTATCATTTAGTGGAAAAGGTAGGGATAGGCTCCTTACTGTGAAAGAAAATGAAGCTAATAATTTTACAGTTCTTAAGAATGCACTCCTGGATGGTTATGGCTTAACCACTGAACAATACAGGATAAAGTTCAGAGAGACCAAAAAGGAGTCTTCACAAGACTGGGTTGATTTCATTGACCATTCAGTGAAGGCCTTGGAGGGGTGGTTACATGGCAGTAAAGTTACTGATTATGACAGCCTGTATAACTTGATACTGAGAGAGCATATTCTTAATAATTGTGTGTCTGATTTGTTGCACCAGTACTTGGTGGACTCTGATCTGACCTCTCCCCAAGAATTGGGAAAGAAGGCAGACAAATGGGTCAGAACAAGGGTGAACAGAAAAGTTCATACAGGGGGTGACAAAGATGGCAACAAGAAGAAGGATGGTAAGTCTTCTGACAAGGGTGGGGACAAATCTAAAAATGAGTCTTCATCAGGCCCACAAAAACACTCTGGTGGGGGTGGTGGGCCCAAATCCTCTTCTAATCAAAACAAGGAAAAGAAACCATGGTGCTATTTATGTAAAATAAAAGGCCATTGGACAACAGATCCCAGTTGTCCAAAGAAAAGCACCAAGCCTCCGACCACTACAACCCATACTGCTACACCTAGTGTCCCTACTAATAGCAGTGGTGGTGGGAGCAAACCTACTAATAGCCAATCCAAGGGAGTAGCTGGGCTCACTTTTGGTAATTTAGTTGGGGTTGGTCTGATTAGGGAGACCACAGAGGCTGTGTTAGTCTCTGAGGGGGCTATTGATTTAGCCACCTTGGTTGCTTGTCCCCTTAACATGGATAAGTACAAGCAACTACCCCTAATAAATGGTGTTGAGGTTCAGGCCTACAGGGACACTGGAGCCAGTGTAACTATGGTGATAAAGAAACTGGTCCACCCTGAACAACACCTACTTGGTCACCAGTACCAAGTAACCGATGCTCACAACAACACACTTAGCCACCCCATGGCTGTTGTAAATCTCAACTGGGGGGGGGGGGGGTTACTGGTCCAAAGAAAGTTGTGGTAGCTTCAGATTTACCTGTAGACTGTCTATTAGGGAATGATTTGGAGACATCAGCTTGGTCAGATGTGGAGTTGGAGGCCCATGCAGCAATGCTGGGCATCCCTGGGCATATTTTTGCTTTAACAAGGGCTCAGGCCAAAAAGCAAAAAGGACAGGGAAGCTTGGATCCTGGAACAATGGACCAAGTGCTCCCTAAAGCTAGGGCTAGTAGAAGTAAAGCACTTCCTACTATCCCTCCCTCTACAGTGGATTCAACTTCTGAGGAAGAAGAATTTCCACCCTGTGCAGAACCTACACCAGAGGAGCTGGAAGCAGACACTCCTGAGCTTTTGGGTGAAGGGGGGCCTGCCAGGGAGGAGCTGAGTGTGGCACAGCATACCTGTCCCACACTAGAGGGTCTAAGACAGCAAGCTGTCAAACAGGCTAATGGGGATGTCAGTGACTCTCACAGAGTTTACTGGGAGGACAACCTCTTGTACACTGAAGCAAGGGATCCTAAACCTGGAACTGCCAGGAGGTTAGTGATTCCTCAGGAGTACAGAAAGTTCCTCCTAACTCTAGCCCACGACATTCCCCTAGCTGGACATCTGGGACAAATGAAAACTTGGGACAGGCTTGTTCCCTTGTTTCATTGGCCTAGAATGTCTGAGGACACAAAAGAGTTTTGTAAGTCCTGTGAAACCTGTCAAGCCAGTGGCAAGACAGGTGGCACCCCAAAGGCACCCCTTATTCCACTGCCTGTGGTTGGGGTTCCCTTTGAAGGGGTGGGGGTTGACATAGTTGGCCCCCTTGACCCATCGACTGCTTCAGGCAATAGGTTTATCTTGGTGGTAGTGGACCATGCCACAAGATATCATGAAGCAATTCCTTTAAGGACCACTACAGCACCTACAGTGGCAAAGGCCCTCCTGGGAATATTTTCCAGGGTGAGCTTCCCAAAGGAAGTAGTATCAGACAGGGGAAGCAATTTCATGTCTGCTTACTTAAAGGCCATGTGGAAGGAGTGTGGTGTGACTTACAAGTTCACTACACCCTATCATCCACAAACAAATGGACTGGTGGAGAGATTTAACAAAACTCTCAAAGGCATGATTATGGGACTCCCTGAAAAACTCCGCAGGAGATGGGATATCCTTTTACCATGCCTCCTTTTTGCCTACAGGGAGGTACCCCAGAAAGGAGTGGGCTTCAGCCCCTTTGAACTCCTCTTTGGACACCCTGTTAGGGGTCCACTAACACTTGTCAAGGAGGGTTGGGAACAACCTTTAAAAGCTCCAAAACAAGATATTGTGGATTATGTACTTGGCCTCAGATCAAGGATGGCTGAGTATATGAAAAAGGCCAGTAAAAACCTTCAGGCCAGCCAAGAGCTCCAGAAGCAATGGCATGATCAGAAGGCTGTTTTGGTTCAGTACCAACCAGGGCAGAAAGTGTGGGTCTTGGAGCCTGTGGCCCCAAGAGCACTCCAAGATAAATGGAGTGGACCCCACATAATTGTTGAAAAGAAGGGTGAAGTCACCTACTTAGTTGACTTAGGCACTGCCAGGAGTCCCCTTAGGGTGCTTCATGTCAATCGCCTGAAACCCTACTATGACAGGGCTGATCTCACCCTGCTCATGGCAACTGATGAGGGACAGGAAGAAGACAGTGATCCTCTACCTGATCTCTTCTCTTCCACATAACAAGATGCTCTTGTGGAAGGTGTAGTTTTGGCTGATTGTCTTACTGCTGAGCAGAAAGACCATTGCATAAATCTCCTGGGTCAGTTTTCTGAACTCTTCTCTACTGTGCCAGGTACCACTTCTTGGTGTGAGCACACTATAGATACTGGAGACAGCTTGCCTGTCAAAAGTAAGATCTATAGGCAGCCTGACCATGTCAGAGACTGCATAAAGCAAGAGGTGCAGAAAATGTTAGAACTGGGAGTGGTTGAGCACTCTGAAAGTCCATGGGCCTCTCCTGTGGTACTTGTACCAAAATCTCACTCCAAAGATGGAAAGAAGGAAATGCGGTTTTGTGTAGATTATAGAGGTCTCAACCAGGTAACCAAAACTGATGCTCACCCTATACCCAGGGCAGATGAGCTCATAGATACACTGGCATCTGCCAAGTATCTAAGCACTTTTGATTTGACTGCAGGGTATTGGCAGATCAAATTATCAGAAGATGCTAAACCTAAAACTGCATTTTCAACCATTGGAGGCCATTACCAATTCACAGTAATGCTTTTTGGATTGAAAAATGCACCTGCCACTTTTCAGAGGTTGGTGAACACAGTCCTGCAAGGGCTGGAAGCTTTTAGTGCAGCATATTTCGACGATATAGCTGTCTTTAGCTCCAGTTGGGATGATCACCTGGTCCACCTATGGAGAGTTTTAGAGGCCCTGCAAAAGGCAGGCCTCACTATCAAGGCTTCAAAGTGCCAGATAGGGCAGGGGAAGGTGGTTTATCTGGGACACCTTGTTGGTGGGGAACAGATTGCACCACTTCAGGGGAAAATCCAAACTATTGTTGATTGGGTTCCCCCTACTACTCAGACTCAGGTGAGAGCCTTCCTAGGCCTCACTGGGTATTACAGGAGGTTCATTAAGAACTATGGCTCCATTGCAGCCCCTCTTAATGACCTCACATCCAAAAAGATGCCTAAAAAGGTATTGTGGACAGCTAGCTGTCAGAAAGCTTTTGAGGAGCTGAAGCAGGCCATGTGCTCTGCACCTGTCCTGAAAAGCCCTTGTTACTCTAAAAAATTCTATGTCCAAACTGTTGCATCTGAATAAGGAGTAGGGGCAGTCCTATCACAACTTAATTCTGAGGGCCAGGATCAACCTGTTGCTTTTATTAGTAGGAGGTTGACCCCTAGAGAAAAGTGTTGGTCTGCCATTGAGAGGGAGGCCTTTGCCGTGGTCTGGGCACTGAAGAAGTTGAGGCCATACTTGTTTGGCACTCACTTCATTGTTCAGACAGACCACAAACCTCTACTTTGGCTAAAACAAATGAAAGGTGAAAATCCTAAATTGTTGAGGTGGTCCATATCCCTACAGGGAATGGACTATACAGTGGAACATAGACCTGGGAGTAGCCACTCCAATGCAGATGGACTCTCCAGATATTTCCACTTAGACAATGAAGACTCATTAGGTCATGGTTAGTCTTATTGTTTGGGGGGGGGGGTTGTGTAGGAAAGTACCATCTTGCCTGGCATGTTACCCCCATTTTTCACTGTATATATGTTGTTTTAGTTGTATGTGTCACTGGGACCCTGCTATTCAGGGCCCCAGTGCTAATAAGTGTGCCTGAATGTGTTACCTGTGTTATGACTAACTGTCTCACTGAGGCTCTGCTAATCAGAACCTCAGTGGTTATGCTCTCTCATTTCTTTCAAACTGTCACTAACAGGCTAGTGACCAATTTTACCAATTTACATTGGCATACTGGAACATCCTTATAATTCCCTAGTATATGGTACTGAGGTACCCAGGGTATTGGGGTTCCAGGAGATCCCTATGGGCTGCAGCATTTCTTCTGCCACCCATAGGGAGCTCTGACAATTCTTACACAGGCCTGCCACTGCAGCCTGAGTGAAATAACGTCCACGTTATTTCACAGCCATTTTACACTGCACTTAAGTAACTTATAAGTCACCTATATGTCTAACCTTTACCTAGTAAAGGTTAGGTGTAAAGTTATTTAGTGTGAGGGCACCCTGGCACTAGCCAAGGTGCCCCCACATTGTTCAGGACCAATTCCCCGGACTTTGTGAGTGCGGGGACACCATTACACGCGTGCACTACATATAGGTCACTACCTATATGTAGCTTCACAATGGTAACTCCGAATATGGCCATGTAATATGTCTATGATCATGGAATTGTCCCATCTATACCATCCTGGCATAGTTGGCACAATCCCATGATCCCAGTGGTCTGTAACACAGACCCTGGTACTGCCAAACTGCCTTTCCCGGGGTTTCACTGCAGCTGCTGCTGCTGCCAACCCCTCAGACAGGCATCTGCCCTCCTGGGGTCCAGCCAGGCCTGGCCCAGGATGGCAGAACAAAGGACTTCCTCTGAGAGAGGGTGTTACACCCTCTCCCTTTGGAAAATGGTGTGAAGGCAGGGGAGGAGTAGCCTCCCCCAGCCTCTGGAAATGCTTTCATGGGCACATTTGGTGCCCATTTCTGCATAAGCCAGTCTACACCGGTTCAGGGACCCCTTAGCCCTGCTCTGGCGCGAAACTGGACAAAGGAAAGGGGAGTGACCACTCCCCTGACCTGTACCTCCCCTGGGAGGTGCCCAGAGCTCCTCCAGTGTGCTCCAGACCTCTGCCATCTTGGAAACAGAGGTGCTGCTGGCACACTGGACTGCTCTGAGTGGCCAGTGCCACCAGGTGACGTCGGAGACTCCTCCTGATAGGCTCCTTCAGGTGTTGCTAGCCTATCCTCTCTCCTAGGTAGCCAAACCCTCTTTTCTAGCTATTTAGGGTCTCTGTCTCTTGGGATTCCTTAGATAACGAATGCAAGAGCTCATCCGAGTTCCTCTGCATCTCTCTCTTCACCTTCTGCCAAGGAATCGACTGCTGACCGCGCTGGAAGCCTGCAAAACTGCAACATAGTAGCAAAGACGACTACTGCAACTCTGTAACGCTGATCCTGCCGCCTTCTCGACTGTTTTCCTGGTGGTGCATGCTGTGGGGGTAGTCTGCCTCCTCTCTGCACTAGAAGCTCCGAAGAAATCTCCCGTGGTTCGACGGAATCGTCCCCCTGCAACCGCAGGCACCAAAGAACTGCATCACCGGTCCCCTGGGTCTCCTCTCAGCACAACGAGCGAGGTCCCTTGAATCCAGCAACTCTGTCCAAGTGACTCCCACAGTCCAGTGACTCTTCAGTCCAAGTTTGGTGGAGGTAAGTCCTTGCCTCCCCACGCCAGACTGCATTGCTGGGAACCGCGACTTTTTCAGCTACTCCGGCCTCCGTGCACTTCCGGCGGAAATCCTTTGTGCACAGTCCAGCCTGGGTCCACAGCACTCTAACCTGCATTGCACGACCTCCTAAATTGTTCTCCGGCGACGTGGGACTCCTTTGTGCGACTTCGGGTGAGCACCATTTCATGCATCCTCGTAGTGCCTGTTTCTGGCACTTCTCAGGGTGCTACCTGCTTCTGAGAGGGCTCCTTGTCTTGCTCGACGTCCCCTCTGACTCCTGACGCAATTTGCGACATCCTGGTCCCTTCTGGGCCACAGCAGCGTCCAAAAAACCTTACCGCACAATTTGCAGCTAGCAAGGCTTGTTGGCAGTCTTTCGGCGGGAAAACACTTCTGCACGACTCTCCACGGCGTGTGGGATCCGTCCTCCAAAGGGGAAGTCTCTAGCCCTTGTCGTTCCTGCAGAAACCTAAGCTTCTACAGTCCAGGAGCAGCTTCTTTGCACCCGCAGCTGGCATTTCCTGGGCATCTGCCCATCTCCGACTTGCTTGTGACTTTTGGACTTGGTCCCCTTGTTCCACAGGTGCCCTCGACTGGAAATCCATCATTGTTGCATTGCTGGTTTGTGTCTTTCCTGCAGAATTCCCCTATCACGACTTCTATGTCCTTTGGGGAACTTTAGTGCACTTTGCACTCACTTTTCAGGGTCTTGGAGTGGGCTATTTTTCTAACCCTTACTATTTTCTACTAGTCCCAGCGACCCTCTACAAGGTCACATAGGTTTGGGGTCCATTTGTGGTTCGCATTCCACTTTTGGAGTATATGGTTTGTGTTGCCCCTATCCCTATGTGTCTCCATTGCATCCTATTGTAACTATACATTGTTTGCACTGTTTTCTAAGACTATTACTGCATATTTTGGTATTGTGTATATATATCTTGTGTATATTTGCTATCCTCGTACTGAGGGTACACTCTAAGATACTTTGGCATATTGTCATAAAAATAAAGTACCTTTATTTTTAGTATAACTGTGTATTGTGTTTTCTTATGATATTGTGCATATGACACTAAGTGCTACTGTAGGAGCTTCACTCGTCTCCTAGTTCAGCCTAAGCTGCTCTGCTAAGCTACCATTATCTATCAGCCTATGCTGCTAGACACCCTATACACTAATAAGGGATAACTGGGCCTGGTGCAAGGTGCAAGTACCCCTAGGTACTCACTACAAGCCAGTCCAGCCTCCTACACTTACACAACCACTTTGTCTCTGTGTAATGTGACACACAAACTGTGTAGGAGATTAGTGATGTATGTCACATGTCAATGGCCATGGAATATCAACAACTGCGTAGAAAGATTGTGGGCTGATAACTATGCACTGGTGTCTGGATTGTATCATCATCTGCACTTCCTGAGGCTTATTTCTGAAGTAAATTGAAAACAATTAGTAAAATGCTGTGTTGGACTGAAAAAGTCAGCTTCAAGTTATGTGTAAGCTGAAAATCAATGTGGCCAACATTCCCTTCAAGACAATCTTTATGTATGTGACATCTGACTATAAACTTTCATCACACACACATACACCATACAGCAGGAATGGAGGTGTACGAGTGTATGGACAAATATGTAAACTGGGAGTACAATGTAAGAAATGATAGGTGTGAGCAAGGTTAGCTCAATTGACTATCTGGGAGTGAGGTTATCAAGCAAATTACACTGGGAAGACCAGATCAGTAAAAGTGTGGGACTCCTACAACATAGAGCAGCATCTATATTGCGCTTTTATAAGAGTACGACCACAAAAGCTGTATCCCCATCGATTAAGATCTATGTGGCTAAGGCGCCGGGAGCTGCTGTATATGGTGCGGAAGTATGGGGATCCTCCAACGGCAATAGATTAGCCGTGGGTGAGAACTACTTTGCGAGGGCTCTGATTGCGTGCCCTCTTAGTACACCATTGACTCCAATGTTTTTTGACTTGGGTCTAAATCGAGTAGCTGATTTAATCGCTCTAAGACCTCTATTATATTGGGTAAGGCTTTGGACTGTTCCCGAATTGGATATTTACAAGACTTCACTTCTCGATTTATTAAGGAGACCAAATGCGGCTACTATTCTTTGGGTTAAGCATGTATCCAATTGGTTTCGCACTTTGGGCTTAGGAGACTACTGGGAGAATACCCATAATTTAGAGAAATCCCACAAAAAAGATCTGAAATCTGTATACTGGTCTCATGTAAGAAATTATGATATTTGTTGCAAATCCCATGGCTGATTAACTAACCTTTTTATTGATTTTAAGTGGTACCCACAGTATGAACCTTACCTACATATGATACCTGATTGATTGGGTAAAGGTTTATACGCTAGATTTCGTTTCGCGTCCTTGCCTTTGAAGTCTTTGACGAGCAGTTGGGGACCAACTGCCACGTCTGATATATGCCCTGTGTGCGGTGGTGCCTCTGAAACAGTTGAACATTTTATGTTTTTTTGCCCTGCTTATTCATCCCCAAGGTCAAAATGGATTTATAAAATCTGTCTTGAAATGAGGATGAGTAAATGTGCCATAGCTTTGAGGGATTTAAAAAGCCACAGGTCCAATGTGCTAATTTTTACCGTTAGTAAGTTTTTAGTGGCAGCATGGTATATACGTAATTCCTTTGTAACTAAGGAGGCATGAAGAACGATTGGGTGGGTTTTAATATGAGTAATTTGGTTTTTAAAGTATTTACCATTTACTAGTTTTAATTAGGGATTAGGCATATGTTTTTATGATATTTATAATGTTTTGTGTTGCTTCGGTGGTCTGTTGACCGAATAAAGCTTGTGTTGATGATGATGATGATAGGTGTGATTTATGTACAATACTACATAAGATTATAACATCACTCAGCTTATCAGTGTTCACATGAACATCAGGCAGAAGGCAGACATACTACAGTGCCCAAGATTCCAAATCAGGACTCAAACGATGACAGATTTAAAAACAAATCCAAACTTCATAACACATTGGGAACCATAGTAACCTTAAGTGGTGGGTGCAATGGATGGCAGATGCATAGAGAAGTAGCTTTGGTGTAGCTGCCAATGTGACTGCACATTAGTAATTGTGAATAACCATGCCAATAATGGGATTCGAATGCAGGATGGAACACAAATGCAAATACTAAATTGACACGTTCACCCGTGCCAAGGCCCTGATCCCCAAGCATATGACACATACTGTAAAGGAATACCTAAAACTTTATTGAACAGTAATAAAGGATACTAAAACTAGAGGAAACACCTTAACTAACCTAACCTTTCCTAACTACACATTACCCACAACTGGCCCTAACTACCCTAACCTAAACTTACCTATCACATTTAACTAAACACTCTAAACATCAACCCCCCACGCCCCTTATATGACGGGACACATGTAGGACAACATATACTAACCTAAACACATACTATCTTATCCTAAACAAATATACTTTTTTGGAGCATTTTAGTTTTTTATATGTATATATATATTTTTGTATACACATAAACCCCAACATCATCCCCATCCACAAAAAAACACATGTAATATTGTAACCCCCTCCACCCCCAACCCACTTATACTAACTAAACTAACAGCCTACTCTAACCTAACACTAAGCGCCCTAAACCCACTAAAGATAAGAACCAGGAAAAAGGAGGGAGGGGAGGGAATCATGGCTGAGGATCCAAAAGTCACAAATTGGCCCTCCGCACGATCTTCTTAATAACCTGCAGTCTCCTGCTATTGCGGGACACCTCCTGCTGCTGTCCATCCTGTGCAACATCCATTGCATGTTACGTCTCATGGACTGAAATTCTGCATTGTCTATCACAGCAGCTGGGGTTGTCTGTGTTCCACTAGTTGATGGCACTGCTGGTGCCGGTGCCGGGCTTGGAGGGGGAGGTACAGGAGCTGCTGTCTGTGGGCCTGGAGCAGATGAGGTTGATGGACCTGCAACAGTGGCTGTCATCCTTTGGGCGACTGTGGTCTGAGCTGTAATGCTGGTGGTGGTGGCTGTTGTGAGCAAGGCTGGCCCCCCCTTGGGCAAATGCCCTCCAGACCCATGTGACTCTCTCATGGCGATAACACTGTGCCATATTGCATGACCCAGACTCCACATCTAGTATGTGGCGGTAATGCATTGTCCGCCTCTGGAATTCTCTGATCTCATGGGCATTCATGTTGGCAGCTGTAAAAATAGAGAAAGCCAAACATTAGTGCCATCATTGTGTGATACATCTAGAGATGATATTCTAATACTTCATCAAAAATAGCACATACAGTCCAAATGACAGTACAGATCATAGAATGTCCCTGAGGAATGACATGCCAACGCAACCTACACATCTACTATCTAACAGCACAGCAATGCACAAGGTGTGTACCTACTTAAATGATCTGTGCATCTTTGTACTGCCATTAGTCAAATAACAAATGCTGCAAGTACTCCACAAGTGACAGGCCAACTAATGACTATCTTCTGGATGACAATCAAGGTCCCTGTGATTTGTAAATGGAATTGCCAGGACGGTATGCAGTTGCTAATCATGAGGGGGTATCCTAGGTTGGAACAAATGAATGTTGGGATTACATGTCTGTCTTCTACACTGGGATCCTCACACCTAGGTACACATATTTCATAACCCTAACCCTGTGCCTCAGGGGGTGATGGACATGCAACACATACTTTCAAACATCAAGGACAGCCAGGAAGCTTTGGACAGCTGTCCATGTGTTTAGTCAGTCCACCACAGTTAAGGAGGGATGCCGACTAGGATTGACTCAAACATTGGACAATGACATCCACATTTATGTTCCTAATTGTGGACAATTGTCAACATCATTTGATCCCACTGATACCTTTCCAAAGACAAGCACATAGATGCAAGCACCCATCTGGGCTTGAGCTGCATGCACAACTATGACATTCTACTCAAGTGCCACATAAACGGAGCACAACATGTGGAGCTAGATGCTGCTAGGAAGTTAAACATATGTTCATTAGTTAACAGGGATGCTCAAGTCTGTGGGTAATACTTCCGGATCACTGGTCTGTGTGAATCAGGGTATGACTTGCTGACTAAATCATGAAAATGCCACCTCCAAATTAATCATTGGTATACATGTAGCAACAAATATCACCCTGTTCACCTGCCCATTCCTATACCGCAGCACTCGACTCCTAATATATGACTCTCCGCCACAGATTGTCCAAATCAAACATGGAACAAAATGTCAAACTCCAGTCAAGTCACATATTAGATCATGTACCAGCACATCATACCTTGCAATGAGTCCAACATACAGGAGTCAATCACACAACAGCTGCAAACACAACACAGGACAAACATATCAACACTTACTGGATATGTCTGGGTCCACAAATCGAGCCACTTCACCAATTGTGTAGGGGGCTGGTCCACCTGTAAAACATGGAAGGGTGAAATGTGCTCAATGTCTGCTCCCTGTACAGAACTTGGATCAACAAATTATTGTGTGTGACATTTTATATGATACAGCAGCACATCAGGCATGTAGACACCCTGACAGACATACTACTGCAAACATGCATTGACCCTGTCACTCCAGTGAGTGATAGACATACATATGCACACATGCACAGGCCCTAACAATCATGTGGTGCCAAACCTGATTACTCAATTTTATTCAGAAATATTTCTAGAGGGTACCCAATTTCATAATTTGTGGTTATGAGAGACATGCAAAGCCACATTCCTGGTGCACTGCAATACCAGTCACTCAGGTATTGTGGCTTGTGCATCAAGGGACAATGAGTTACTGTGTGATGCTCATGTGGGTTGAGTTTAGTTCAGGAATTATTGTGCTTTCTATGGTCCATTATATGTGTGCCTGTGTTGTATGTAAGTTACATATGCCACATTGGCAGTGTACTCAGAGCCGTGTATGCCCCCATGACACCATGATGGCAGAAATCCTGTGTGTAACTTGATGACGATGTTACGATTAACATGGATTGGCCATTTATCTAAATCAAAAAAACAACCCTGACAGTGTCTAATTTGATCATCTGTGACAGAATGCATGGGCACAAGTGTAGTCATTGCACCTGAAATGTGTTACTCAGGGCCATGTGTACCTATCACAGGTATTGTAGATCACAGTTAGCCACATTCATTATCTTACATTTGCCAAGTTGGGTGATCTGTGGTTATACAACGAACTGACACTGTCCCCTAATTGAAACATGGTTTAGCAAATGTCCTACTTCAGCAATCTTGATGACGTAGGTCTGTATGTGTATGCACCTTGGGAATGGCGGCACTCACAGGAATGCTGGCCTGCTGATCTTAGCATACACCCATGTCTGTGATAGCCTTCATACTGAGAAGTTAACAATTGCACATATGCTGCACTAGATCAGCATGGGTGTACCAAACGTAAGCTACCAAACCATTTTGTCACTTTAAATGTATGATGGAAGCAGTCAGGGATCCCTTGCACAACATCATGCAAATAAATAATTTGTGACCATGCATTCACAAAGTTCAGGGATCCCAGGAAGAACCATTAACTTTAGAAAATTGTTTTTATATAAAGTGACATAGATGGCAAATGCACCAGCTCTGTACCAGCAATTGTGCCCAAGGCAAAAAAAAACACACAGAAACAATGAACTTAGGGCCAGATGTTCTTTTTTCTATGTGTAGCATTTGCTTCATTGGTTTACGCTACAGCTATGGAAAGTAGCACAAAATATTTAGATATTATCAAGTGTGCATCACTTTGGCATCCATAATTAATTTTAAATGCTGCACAAACCAAGTCGAAATATGAGCCGAAGATATTACCAGAGGTCAGGAAGATCTTTGTTTGTATGGCCATGAATGCTGTTCAGACATGTATTAAAAAAATTGGGGACTACATTGGTTCCTTGCATTAGCATGTGAAATACATCTCATTCCTGGTACACTCACAGGCCCTGAATAATACTTTTGTTTGTGCCGCATTACCCTCATCTATTGACATCAAAGCAGCACTAATTTACAAGATAAAGTTGTCTTTTGTAAATCTGTGCAGATTTTGCTTCAAAAAATTACAGTAATGCGTAGCAAAATTTTTATAAATCAGGGCTACTGTTTGTTCAACTTTTATTCCACATGTTCACAAACATTGCATGCAGCATGTCTCAAACTCTGCTACTGTCACTACAAAGCATTTTACTGTATTCATTAGTCTAATTTTGTACTCACCAACAGGGCCACCAATCACCATACCCAGGTGGTCCAGCAGGTCATGCTCTCTGGCCACCAGGTCAGCCCAGCGATGTTTAAGTTGGTGGTCGTTGCGCTGGCTGTTGAACACTCTCTTTAGGTGGAACAGCACCTTTGACCACCTGAGCCTCCTAGCATCAGTGTGCTACCCCTGTATCACCCTGCCACCAGCCTCTAACATCAGGGGGAGGAAGTGGCACGCCAGCCAAATAAAAGCCCCAGCTCCTCCTCACCCATTCTCCCCTGACGTGGCCTTCCCAATGTCTCAAAAATAATAGGGATAGGAAAGAGAAAAGAGGGAAATACAAGGAAAGGAGGTATGGAAATGAAACTTAAATAACCCCTAAACAGCCCAACAATACCCCAACTAACAATACCCACTACACACTCCCAACAATACAAAGACAAATTTAAACACAAAAAATTATAAAAACACACTTACACTGATTTACAGAGACACTTACAAAAACAACAGATGACAATGGAAATGGCACACAGGAGACAAAAGCACAATATTGACAGCCACAACTCTTTACACAGCCACACAGTCTAGAAGAATCACAGAATGCAAAGTGTAAGTGTCCAGTTCAAGTGTGTGGCTCTGTGTACCCTGTGTCAGTATTGGCCTCCATGTTGTCATAGTTACGTGCAGGTCTAATTATGAGTCTGTGGCACCATTCCCTGAATTAACAGAGTATCCTTCAAAGCAGATTTGCCCTAAAACCAAAGATAAACTAACGATACACCTTGGTGATAGCCCAGCTATGGCACAGAAGAACTTTTAGAAGGCTGACGACAAAGCAACCTTGATGTGCTCAAATACGTTATGGATCAGTAATATGAAACAGGCAGGTTTCTTCACAACATTTGTACACAGGGTGGGCTCTACAATTCCCACTGCAACAGGGAACATCAGTGCCTCTGTGCTGATGAATCTCATAGCTAGTCACCAGACAAGCCCAATCAGAAGTTGGTGGCAGAAGTGAATCTGTGTCTGGACCGTCAGGGCACACACATGTTTTGTCCTTACATTCACATTAGCAACCCTTCTTTGTTGTGCTGTAGGCACCGTACCAAATCCATGCATACAACCATAGCACACTTTCACTGTTTGGCACTAATGAATACATGCAAAACCAGACAAGGGATGGGGGCTGGAGTAGGCTATTTGAATACATGTCCCAGAACAGAATACGATAAGTAAAATGATTAAACTATACTGTACAATTGATGATTCATTGTAGACCTACCAGACTCAATACCCCAGGAGGAAACAGAGTGCATGAAAAGCAACTATGAGACAAATGTAGCCACAGGGAACCAGTCTGCCTAACAGGATACAGGCTCTGTTGGGAACAAACATGAACAAGGCAAATACACAGTGAGCAGACTCTGACTGGGACAAGCAGGAACAACACTGTGGGAACAAAAAACTGTTTCTGCTGTGGTCTGCACTGTTACACAATCCCCCAAGGGCTCTGGTACACAAGTGATTTTTACGCCAATGCACAACAAGGAGATTCAGAAAATGGCAGCTTCTAAGCAGTTCCAGGCAGCAGCAAGGGCAGGGCAGAGTCAAATGTCTGGTCTGCATGGTAGTGCTCACATGTGTGTGCAGATTCAGTCTCTCACAAGTTGTGGAGTTGAGAATCAAGTTTAAAGGGCCATGTAGACCTTTCACATGGGAAGCAATGGACAGCTGATTACAGGTCTTACCGACTACCAGGCAGTGCATTATTTGACCTGAAGTCCATGCAGACTGATAAACTATGACTATGGCATGCCATCCTGAGGTGGGAAGCACACAGGAGTCAGAATGAGAGTCTGGGAGTTTGTAGATGAAGAATCTCAGGCTACAGATAGTCCATTTACAGGGCCCCCTAGAAGAGTGTGGGGACAGACTTAAAACAAGGCAGTGGCAGGACTTATTACCTGGGATGGACTGCGCGGGGCATGTTTTGTGAGCAATGCTTGTCATACTTGGGGCACTTGTGCTATCCATTTTCAGCATATATGGACTTCTTGTCACACATGCTCCTTGAAGAGATAGCTGATGGCACACTTACTGCTGTCAAGGGTCTGGTCATACAATCATGTTACCAATGCAATAGCACATCCACTGCCTCATGTATGAGACACTTTTTGTTCCTTATGATTGATGGTGTCTTATATGTGTGTCATGTGCTGCAATGGACAATGTTGGCAACATGGATGTGTCTCATAGCTGTGGTCCTCTGATGTTGCCCTTCACATGTGAAATAGACCTGGATATACGTCATTTACACTGTGTGTGATGTTAGGTGTACATTCATACCCAGCAAATGTGATGTGGCTTTTTCAGTATCCTAATCTGTATTTCTGCAATGCTCCATGAGGCTAAACTCTGATTATAAATCCTAGGGATCATGTGATGCATAAAAATTACCCAGAGCATGATTGAGTGATGAAGGTAGGTGTTGACTGACATATGATAACAAAGTGGTGATGGTGACTATAGTTAGAAGACGTTTTGTACAATGTGTTGTCTCCGACGCAATCTTGCTGCAGTGTTTGGTTGGCCCCCCTCATTTTCACGGACAGCATCCTCCTCGTCCTCCTCTTCAGGTATTTGTGGGTCTGGTTCATAGAGGGGAATGTTCCTCCTTACACAAATGTTGTGCATGATGGCACAGGTCAAAATGATCCTCCGGTGATGTTGAGGCACCTGATCCTGGACCTCTCAACAATGTTGCGTGTCCTACGATGTGCCTCATTATAGGCATGCTCTGCTGCTGTGCTTGGGTTGGCAAATGGGGTCATGATCCATGGCTAGATCCCCTAACCCTGATCAGCTGAAAGAGAAAATGAGGGTAAATATTTGGTTGTTGGTTGCACCTTGATTATCACTTTGCATGGCAGTTGTTATCTTGTGTCGTCTGTGACTCATCTGTGTTTGTGTTATTGTGTGGGATCCTAGGCTACTAGGATGTTCTTTCTGCATTGGGTTGTTTAACTATCAAAACTGGTGTTTGGCTGATTGACCTGATATCAGTGGTATATTTGTAAACTTGCAGTTCATTGTGTATCTCCCATGCATTATGTCAGGGTTCTGCAACGTCGGTCCTGGAGAGCTGGGTCCATGCCAGATTTTTAGCATATCCACATTTAGAAAAATTTAGATTTCTGAAACATCTTTTTTCTAAATGTGGATATGCTAAAAACCTAGCATAGACCCGCCTCTCCAGGACCGACTTTGCAGAACCCTGCATTATGTCATGTGAAAGATGTGTCCATGTGCCTTCACTGGAGGTGACATGATACTTCCACACACACAATTGATTCCACTGTGGTGGTAACTCGGTTGCACTATATCACCTGAACATCCCATCCAATTCAACATATGTAATTGCATGTGAAATACAACAGTGAGGCTGTACAACACATCTGCATAATTTGGCAGCACTGAAGTGTTCACAATTGACAATGCACAAATATCCCATGTGTGACAAGTTCTATGCAAACCTATTTTTGTGCCCTCACTGAGTTGGCTCATGTGCAAATGTGTGCCTACACTACTGAACCTGCTTCAGATAAGCTGGCTAACTTGGTTGTGGGGGTGAAGGTTTAATTGTCAGAAGGTCCATGTGTCTGTAAATCTGTTATGTATATGTGTAATTGTCTCAATCCGTATGTGTAGCAGTGTGCACTTTGCATTAGTGTCACATCGATATGTGTTCACAGCACAGTCCACTTCCTTATTGCTAGCGGGCAATGTCACACCAGGAGTGATGTGAGAGGTTGGTACTGCCTCAATGATTCCATGTCACCTTCATTAGAGTCAGCCTCATCATGCTATGTGTCTCATGGTGTTGGACCTGCAGGGAAACACATTACACACCCCTTACACAGTACGTATTGCTTGGAAGGGTGTGTGATTGAATGTTATTGATGTGATATTGGAAGATTCATCTTCCAAGTTGTACTGCCAGTTAAGGCCATGTCATTGTCACTGTGTGGTTTTAAATAGGTCCCTTGTGGCTCTAGAGTGGCATCTGTTATTTGCATCTGTCGTTAGTTCATAGGTGTGTATCACATTGTGTCAGGATTTCAAACATGACTACCAGTGTAACAACCTCAGTGTCTTCCTGGCCACGTGTCAATGTAGTGGTGTATGTGTTGTGTGTCCTGCAGTGTTGCTGTGTGTAGATAACCAGGTTTCTGTACTTACCAACAAGTAGGCCTTATCGTCCATCCTAGAAATGTTGATTGATGGTGCTGTGGCGGAAGATGAATGAATCATGCACACTCCCAGGATACTTTGCCACGATGTTGGTGATCAATCCCTGGTGATCCACAATGGCTTGCACATTCATGGAGTATGCGTGCTTCCTGTTGCGGTATAGATGCTTCAATGTAGCAGGTGGCACAAGCCGTACATGTGTGCAGTCAATGGCACCAAGCACGTGTGGGAAGCCATTGATTTGATAGAAATCCTGTTTGGTCTCCTGCTGCTTCTGCTGTGTGTTGGGGAAGCTGATGTGGCGGGGAGATGTTGGCATCCAGTGCCTTGGGAAGGAAGTTAGAGACTGAGGGCTGTGAAATCCCAGCAACCAGGGCACCAGTTGTTGGAAAAGAACCACTTGCCAACATGTGCAGGACAGTTACCAGCTTGGTCTCATGTGGAATGATGTGGGGTGTCTGCAAGCTGGGTGCCAACTGTGGCTCAATGTGGCACAGCAGCTGCTGTATGGCTTGCCAGTTTAGTCTGTACCTCTTGATGTCATGTTCCCTGAGGCCCTGAAGAGTTGTCCTGGTCCAGAATATCCTCTCCTGTCTTCGGCGTTGCCTTTGGGGTCCCTGTTGGTGTGGTGGAAGCTGCTGCTGTTGCTCCTGTGCTCTGTGTCTTCATGCATGCTGGATGAATAGCACCTCCATGTCTTCCTTTTGGAGCTCTGATGTTGCTTCTGTGTTTTTTCCTTAAGTACTTGTGTGTTTGCCCCATTTTAACGCCTGCCCTGTCCCAGGAGTTAATTTTTCCAGCTCCGCCTCCCAGCCGTGTGGCATTTTTGCGCGGTTGGATAAATATGACGCAAGGGTGTTTAAGTCATTTTTTGGACGGGCACGCCTACCTTGCATCTCATTAACGCAAGGTGGTTTCACGCATCCAGAAAATGACGCACACTGGGATATTTTGATGTTAGACGGGTCTAGCGTCAAAGTATAAATATGGTGTTAGCTTTGCACTGAATTTGCGTAAAGAAAATGACTCAAATCCGGTGCAAGCAGAGTATAAATATGCCCCTCTATTTTATAAGTTTGCACCGCTTTTGCGTAAAAAAATGACGCAAATGCAGTGCTAAAAAAGTATACATATGGGCCTAAGTATGACCAAAGGTGGAGAGTAATAACATTAGACCCGACTGCTCAATCTGGTGGGAAGACTCAGCGGAGCACAAATGGGATTTATGCGGTGTGTTTACACTCAATTTGTAGGTCGGGTCTAATTTGCACAGGGCATTAATAAACTCCAGCTGGCACCTGATGATCCTTGCCCCAGCAAACAAAGAAATAAGCGCAATTTGTCCTAAAGTGTGGACAGAAACAAGTTGCGTGACAACTCCTTTTGCAGAGGTTTAATGCTACATTATGAGGTCTAAAATAAATAACCTCGTACGTGTTCAGGTTCCAAATAGAGTCCAAAAAAACATGAAGACTGAGCTACTTAGTGATGGCCAATGGAAAGAGATATTGGGGAGAGTCCTTTGAAGCTTGTTAAATTTGTTTTTAGAAAATAAGGGACGGATTTAAGAGTCCCTAGCGCCTCCTTGTGCCACATTAACGTGAGTTTTTTTTTTTACGGTAATGTGGCCCAACGAGGCCAAAATTGCGGTGCTAAATTTACAATGTGGCGCAATGCATGTTTTGTGCCACTTGGTAACACCTTGTGCCACGTTATGCGTGCGCCAGACATAATGTATGCAAGGGGGGAATTCCCCTGTTAGGGGGGGCCGGAAAAAAAGGCAAAAAGAAATCCAAGAGATTTCTTAGCATCACTTTTTTTTGGCACTTTTAATGCCTGCTCAAAGCAGGTGTTAAAAGGAGGCACACCATTGTTTACAATGGGCCTCAATGGGCTTTGCAGGATTAACGTCCACATTTTTTACGCTAATCCTGCAAAGTTCCGAACTAGCATCAAAAAGCCTGAATCTAGTTACCTAACTATCGCCATGGCACACAAGGTGGAATTAGGGGGATGCTAAGTGGCGCAAAAAATGTGCCGCTGGATTGGATGCTGCACCACTTTTCTTAAATCAGGCCCTAAATGTATTACACTAATGAAAAATTGAACTCTAGCTACCATAGAAACCGTAGGTTTCATCAGATCCCGTTGTGTTTCTGACAGGTATCTGAACAGGTATTTATGCTCCTGAGGTTGCCATAGCCTCAGCTGTAGATTCCTCTGGAAGGTGAGCGTCACAAGACTATGGAACCACTGGGATTCGCGACCGTGATCACCAGTGACCCTGCAAGACCTCCTTATTTCACAGTATAACATTAAAATAAACCAGTCAAAGTAATTGTCTTCAACTGTAGATGGTAAGGTAATAATTTTATAACTGAACGATTCACTTATAGGCTATTTCCAACCATCATGAACCTCACCTAACAT
This sequence comes from Pleurodeles waltl, assembly GCF_031143425.1. Taxonomy (NCBI): domain Eukaryota; kingdom Metazoa; phylum Chordata; class Amphibia; order Caudata; family Salamandridae; genus Pleurodeles; species Pleurodeles waltl. The sequence continues at coordinate 1,649,568,525 of NC_090445.1, forward strand.
CTCCCTTAAGCAGTGATGTAGCGCATGATGATGGGCCCCCCTGCATAGTGTCTTGAGGGGCCAATGAGACCCCAGATATTCCCAGATATTATAGGATTTTGGTTGAGTGGGGGCCCACTAAATAATGGGGCGGGTTGTGAAGGGTGTGGGCGCCCTCTGGAGGGTGAGGGCCCCTACCACTCTGCATTGCTTTGCAACCAACACCCTGCTCAACTGTGCAACCTAAATAGGGCTCCCAAGAACACAATGCACATTGGAGCGCTTAGTGATCCAGTCCCGGAAATGAAGCGCTGTATAGACACCACAATACAATAGAATTGTGTTGTTTCACCTTGGGCTACTTCAGCATGGGGATGCGAGAGCAATCGCTTGACTCATGCACTAATCAGACGTCTGCATGTTATTCCAGTTTATTTTTAGGCACTCTCCTCGTTGCTAAGACCTGTTGCCATTGGTACTGAAGGTACGCAGGAGCGCTACAATTCACCCTAATGAAACATCTGCTGCTGGACTAAATGGGCATATTATTAAGCCTTCCTCTTTTTCTGTACAGCAGGGGGGTTGCGGGAGGGGGCCATCAGGCACGGCTCTCATTACCTGCCTCTGAGCAAAGTATTCGGGCAAATCCACAGAGCTTGGATCCGGACCTGCAGTTCTACTATCCAATGCAGGTTTAACTCAGCAGTCCAGACCCCTGTATTATGTGGAAACCTGGCCTTACAGATGTTTTACTTAGTAAGTATCAGGTCAGGAGTTGGATGCAGCAGAAACCAGAGGCATCACTTAGTTTCCTCTTCCCTCAACAAATTGAATGTATATCACAGCTGCCTCTATCTACCAACAAAGATCCCGAGGCATAGTCATCGTATGTTCACTTGAAAGGCATATATTAAAAAATAACAGGAGCGCTATTGATTTCATACCCGGTCCAATGACCTGACAGCTTGTTCTATCATTCAAACTTTGGCGCTGAACACCACTAAGGAGCGTCTCCATCCAAAAACTGTATATCTTCTATCAACACAATGTTTGCTATCGAGTGAATTTAAGATTTTCTTTCACTTTATAGGAAGATCGACGCCATTTTTATTTTGCAGTTTGATATTTAATCAAATATGAAAGTGGTTTGTTATCACACTTAACTCTTATTATTTTAATCTACTACTAAGAAACTGGAATAAATGAATGGAAGGCTGTTCTTGAGAGCACAATGCTAATCTCAATAACCAGCAATCAACAACAACAAGCAGTAACTTACACTAAAAAATAATCACTGGATGAACTGCTAACCTTGGGCTCCGGAGTAGCGTGCTACCTGCTATAAAGCGCTTGAATACCTCATCAGGGCTAGTAAGTGCTATGTACATACATTTACAATACAATACAAATAACTAGTCTAAGCAATATTACAAAACTGCCAACGTCACCAAAAACCTCGCAGTGTGAGGAGTGGGCGGGGACTTGGAGGTGACATGGCCTCATGCCGAGAAGCACCTAAGAGACACCTAAGCCCCCAGCTCGCCCCCCAAACATCCTCCCCCCCCCAAAAAAAAAGCACGCTTGCTGAGGCAGCTGCTGATATCCTGTTTACACAACCAGTAATGGACAACATTAGTTAAAAGCCTTCGAAAACGAGCTGAAAAACATTGTTTATAGTGGTTTTCAGCTCGTTTCCCTGCCAACGTGTGAAATTGGCTCTTCACCAGGAGACCATGTGAGGGGAGCCAATATTGTGTGTCACACGGTGGCACCATGTGACTTGGCAGGTCTTATATTAGTTAAGTTACTTACACTGGTAGCACAAAATCAAAACCTAAGGATTGAAAAAGGAAGGAAAAAGAAGCATGAGAGGAGACAGCATCCATTAATACAGTACACTTAAATTATTATGACTGGTGTTTTGAGCTCTGCTTACTTTAATGACTTGGGTTATCCAAGAAAAAAGACAGAGGAGCAGCATATAGCTTTATGAAGAAAAAAGAAAATTAAAAAATAATCCAACTAGAGCTCCCAGAAGACTGAGAGGTAACTATTATGTTGTACTGAACAGAAATATGAGTGATAACTGAAGTTAGTTAACGTAACCTATAAAAATGTACTCACATTGATAAATAACAACTTTGAGTCATTGGGTCAATCAATAATGTATAGAGGATCATTCCCCCAACAGGTACTCAGATTGAAGGACCTTTCCATATGAAGATGCCGGAATTGATGCTGATGTGATCTTTTACGCCACTGACACGAGTTTACAGTGTTCCCATTGATACTCTTCCGCCCTCTGCATTCGAGTGATTGAACAGCCCTGGTCTGTACTAATCTTGACTGCATCACTCATGACACCACTGTATATTTGGATGGTCAATACCTGCTTTTGACAGAAAGACTAAGAGGAAGGATGATTACATTTTGCAAAAATTGAAGAACATTTTTTAAAATAAAAAATTAAGTATTTTGTAACTTTCATTCAAACCCTACCAGTAGGAAAATTAGATCTCCTGAGTGGGTAACCAGTTCTCCATGTCAGATTGTGTTTACTTTTCCTGAGTGAGGAAGTGATTTCGATAAAAATAACTAAAGTAGAATTAATTCTCTTTGAATAATTGAGTGTGAGAAGAAGAAAAACTCCTAGCATGTCATTCATTTGCAATATGGATGCTAGAAATGCACCCCCAAAATGTTGGTTATATTTCCGCTCCCAACTTCCTTGACATTTCCACCTGGTGGGAGAGGCATACTGGGGTTGCTGTCATGGACATTTCTCCCTTGAGGTGGCTCCTGCCACTCTAGTGTGAGCCACCTCTTAGGGGGAAAAGCCCTTCCTCTGAGTAAGGGAACTCTAAATCGGGTAGATCATGAGAGAAAGGTGTTTCCCCTGTCAAACAAGTGGATAGGAGGGTCATTGACAAACTCTAAATGGCATTTAACTATTCCAGAGTCTCCTTGAAAGCTTATTGAATCAAGGTGGATATAATGCAACTGGACTGCTGTTGACCATTTCAGCAAAGTCAACTCAAGGTGATCCCACTTTACTCGGACAGTGCTTTACCCCGGTGCTCAGCAGATTGCCTTCTGGAGGTAGTTGATGGTTAGAAGAGAGATAGGAGATCATTGGCGGCAGCTATTCTTTGTGTAAATGTTTCCCTCTTGGATATAGGAGATCTCTGGGAACTGATTATCTTTATCATATTTTGGAGACAACCAGGGTGAAAATACTGAAGGAGGGTGGAAAAGTGAAGAAACAGATGCATTACAATTGTAAGGTGAATCAGTATTAGCAATCAGACCCCACTGTCTTGTAAGAGTCTGACATGTCCAGAAGAGAACTCCTTGACATCGAGGGGGAGTAACTAGACCTTTGTCAACTTTTCCTAACCCCATTCTCACACTCCCTCCTGGGAAAAGAATGAGGAGAAGAGTGATGTGAAGATTTTCCCATATATCCTGCCAAAGTTTAGGAGCAAAGTGAGGAAGAGGCAGAAAGTAGTCTGAATAAATAATTCAGACAGGTCCTGAAGCAGGAACACAGTACTACCTGCTCTCTTAAAAGGTAAAATATTCAGAAATGATATCATCATGTGAGAAAAAAAAATAATCACATGACTAAATCAAACGTACATATAGGTTTCTCCTCTGTGTTTATACAAATAACAGATTATTTCCTTAGGGGCCAAAACAACAAAATCATCAAGGCAGAGGCTCCCCCACTTCATTGTGGGGGAGGTTTTAACTATGCCAGAACCCCGCACAGAGGTCGATGGGCAAACAGGAGCTAATAGGCTCAACCATGGGGACAGATGCCTTTTCCTCCTGATGTCCCTGGGGCCCGACCTACTATGGATACTGAGCAACTGGGCTAAGTCGCAGTTCAGCACTTGATTTAGCTGTACTGTGGATCAAGCAGTCCAAGATTTCTCAGTGGGAGGTAGACAAAGCTGGGTGACACAGGCTCACAGCTCAGTTCAGTAGCAACAATAAATTATTGTGCAGTCAAATGCTTGCTTTAATGAAAAATAAAGGAGTATTTATGTTTGAATACAAAGTAAAATACAACATTCACAAATAATACACAGGATCCACTGAGGTCAGGGCTCTAGTGTTTTGTAGGTGGGTTCCTAAGTCCCACTCCCTTCTCACTACCAGCAGTGGTTATTCCCCGTTCACTAAAGACGACATTCGGGTTAAGGCCCTACACTGTCGTTCAACTTTCTGGAGTCCCACAATGGCTCTTTAGTAAAGCCAAAAGCGTTCCAGCACCAAAGTGCTATATGGTACGCATATTCCCTCAGGCCATCTGCCCCATAAACCAGTCTTACCCACAACAGCAGGATCTGAACTACCTGTGTCTCCAAGCACAACCCCTTTGTGGGCGCTGAAACTGCTGCATCAGTCTTCAGTAAGTTTTTCACACCTGGCCAAGCAGGGGGCAAATGTTTCCTGGGATCCTCCCCACAGGTAGGTGAGGGTGGGAAGCTCCTTGTGCTGTTCCTCAGTCACTACAGCAGCCTCCTTATCAAAATGAAAGTCTTGAGTAGACAATGCCTCTTGCTTTGCCTGTCCCAGTGACCACACGACATACAGGGTCACCATCCTCACTCTGTGCACAGGCTACGTCCAATTGCCCAACTGTGATCTTCACGGCAGCACCACCTGGCACCACCTGGCCTACTCAGTCGCCGGCGTCACTCCGCACACAGTCTACAGAGCAGTTGACACATCAGTAATCTTCAAGTTAGCCCTGTTGTACGGGGTCGCCGGCTTTACTCTGTACACGGGATACAGCCTGAATGGCATGGGAGTAATCTTCACTGCAGCCCCACCTGGCATACAGAGTTGCTAACTTCAATCTGCATATGAACTATGGCCTGATGAGTGTGGCCCCACTTGGCATACAGGGTTGCAGACTTCACTTCTGTACACAGGTAACAACCCAATTGGTGCAGAAACCATCTCCTCATACCTCACTACATGGATACCCCTCAGGACCTCGCTTCCTCCAGGGCTCTCCTCTTCCTCACAGGGCATGGGTCTTGGCAGGCAGGTACTGGTGCCCCAGGCCCCATGGGCAGGTGGCACTGGATTCCCAGTTTGATGTCTCCTACCCAGCTGGGGGATTGGCAGATCTTGATCATCAGTTCTAGTCACATGATACAATTTGGGGGGCCTCGAGCTTCCCTTCTTACAGACCATTTCCAGACACCAAATGTGTTTTAGAGTCTAAGGGCCTGATCATGTGTTTGGCTGTTTTGAGACAGCCAAACTCGTGGTGGGGGTCAGACCGCTGCGCTGCTGGCAGTCTGACCACCAGATTACGATCCTGGCAGTCAGACCACTGTGAGGATCAGGGATCCCGACGGGTTGGCTGTGGTCAAAGTTGTGGTCATCCACAGCAGCGCCGAGTCCGGCACCGCTGTGCTGATCACAACTTTGCTTTCTGCCAGCCGTTTCATCGCGGGGTCACCACCATGAAAAGGCTGTCGGAAATGCAGTGCTGGGGCCCAGAAACAGGCCCCTGCTCTGCCCAGGAACATGTTGTGGGCAGTGCAGGGGCCACTCTTGCTGTGAAAGACTGTTTTCTGAAGGAAGGCAGACAGAACAGAGGGCACTTCAAAAGGAAGAAACAGCCAACATAAACAACATAAACTTTAAAGACTCAGGGTCTGATTACGACTTTGGTGGTCTGACGGCCAAAGCCACGGAGAGGAGGCTGCCGTCAAGCCGGCGGTCTCCCCTCTGTTGTAATATGATGTTTCCAATGGGCTGACCGGTAGAAACGTCAGATTACAACGTTTCTGCCGGTCAGCCTGGTGGAAACAGTGAGGGTGCTGAGGCCAATGTGGTCGCACACAGGACCCTTATCTCTAAGGAAACCATTTGTTCCTAACGTGGGTCAGTGCACTGACATACAGAAAGACTTTAAAAGCAGGCTGTAGCACCACTACACTAACTTACTGTATGGAATTTACTGAAAAGAGTAAAGCATTCAAAGAGGATCCATCTGCCAAGTGGACCGATGCACTGCACTTCTGCTCAAACAGCACACACCTCTCCTGGTAGGCTTGTAGTTCAAGCAGGCTGATTCACCATTCTAGCACCACCAGTTAACACATTACCCTGAATCGCCCCGCCCCCAGGCAGTAACATAGTGCACTAGTATTTTTTCATTGTCGATGAATGTCATAAACAAAAGGCACCCTCCTCCCTCTCCAGCTCCTGTAAGATAAACTGAAAACATGCTAAACAACAAGATAAACCAACAGAGGTCCAAAACTCAATGGGAGTGCACGGAGTGACATTGACTGGGATGAGGAGGACCCGATTCGAGGTGAAGAGGTTTACCTGTAAGCAATTGTTACATAAACCTTTCATAGGTCGTCCTTATCCCAGTCATCAAAGATTTAGTAAATGACAAACTCTAACAACAGATGTTTTACACTGATTATTTGATATTAACAAAATTGATTGCAGACAACATTTACTTCATTGCTGTTTTCACCACTAGTGATTACAAATTGGTAGCTATTGAATCCGTTACATCAAGCCTATAGCGATTGTCAAATGTATGTTAGGAGACTAATGTGGATGCTCTACATATTTTCCATATTGAGACCTCCCCAATCTCTGCTCATGATCTGAGACTTACTTAATTGATCAGCCTTGAATGTGGGATGGAGGAACCTGCCCACCTATCTGTACCCTGGGAAATTGCCTGGTGGACCATCTTCTTAGAGTAGGAGGGAACTTTCTTCTCTTTGTTTATATTCCCAAAGGAAATAAACAATACATTTGGGAATGTACACGCCTTCAGATGTCACAGGTGAATTTACCTCGTTCTTTTAATATCTATCAAAGAAACAATCTGCTGAAGGTCATCTGACTGGAGACCTGAAGCCACACCCCTGCTGTAAATGGAATTTTGAGTTAATGTTAGCAATACATTTGGAATCTGGTTTAAGAATCACCTTTTCTGGTAAGATTTTCAAATAGGGATACAAAACCACCAGTGCCCCCATCTCCCCCTATCTACAAGCAGATGTTAGTTCAATTAAGCTGTTTTTGCTGAAACAAAATCAATTCTGTTGCCTGCAGTGGCTCGAAGGGGTCCCCTTGCAACTCTCTCAGAAAAGTGTGCAAATCCCACAATGAAACTAAAACTGGGATGGTTGTTTTTCTTAAATGAAACCCTTTAAAAACCTCAAAACTAAAGGAGATAAATTAGCTAGATCGCTATTTACACCTCTGAGCACATTACTAGCCACCCACTGTGCCCTCGGAGTAGAAGGAACAACATCTTTAAGGAATCCTTCCATTAAAAGGTTGAGAAAATGGAATGCATCCCTTGCTACTAGATCTAGACTCACACTTATATTAAAAAAGAATACCTTTGAGTCCTATCTGAGGAAAGAGTGGATTTTTCCTTCACAACTGAATATCAATAGCCACTTGTTCTGAGCACCTGAAATTCTCTAAATGAAATCACTCAATCTCCAAGCCATTAACTTGAGATGCTGTAACTAGCTTAGAGGCAATGTCAGGAAATGAATGGGAGGTGGATTCACTGGCAGCTTGAAAACTGCTGGAAAGACTTGTCAAAGGGGAAACCGAGGACGACTCGACCAAAATGGTGCTTCCAGATTCCTGGACACCCTCTCACCCCGAATCTTCTGAAGTGCCCTCGGGAGGAAGGGAATTGGCAGAAAGTGTACAGGAGACCCTGAGGCCAGGGAATTGACAAGGCATCTATTGCCCATGCCTCTGGAAAACTGATCTTCATGTAAAAGATTGGTAGCATTGCATTATGTGGAGATGCAAACATGTCTGTCCATCGAGTTCTGAAGAGATGGCAAATCTGTTTGAATTTCGGAAGGGTTAGATGGAAGAGCACGCATGAAGGAAGATTACCATTTAAGCTATCTGTTCAAATATTCAAGTCCCCCTGGATGATTACCACTCTCAGGGATAACAGATGTGCTTCTAACTGTGTTGTTAACATGTTTCAAATCAGTGTTCCTCGTTCCACCCTGGCGATTTAAATATCACCCTCCTACCTGATTGTCTTCCCTTGAAATTGAAGGTGGAAAAACTGAATTGCTTTCTACACTGCAGCCAGTGCTCTCTAGTTGAAAGAATACAGTTTGTCCTATTTGGTCCACTGCCTCATGCATTCGAAATCCCCCAGGGTAATGTCCTACCCTCAAAGACTGGAATCTATTGTTAACTAGAGAGGGGAAAGAATCTAAAACGATTTCTCTTTTCTAGGTTAACTCTGGACAGCCACCAGCTTAAGGCTTGACCAGAATTTGGGTCTCTTAGGGCCATATTTAGAAGCCCCTACACCACTGGAGTATCACTTTTTGTGGCGCTCCGGTGGGGCTGTGGCCTACAACATATTTACAAGGCGGGGTTAATCCACTTTTCGTGGCTTAATGCCATCTTGTAAATATGGACCGCCGTGACGCAGTTTTCTGTGGCAAAGGGGCTGCAATTAGCATTGATGTGGGCGTACCCATGCAACACCCATTGCTTTTTGACACTGTCCCACATTTACAAGGAAATGAAAATCTGAGACACTGCCATAAACTAACGCCACCCCTGGGGAGGAGTTAGCATGGCACAACGAGGAGAAATACTTTTATTTCGTCTCGTTTTTTGCTCTTTCTCTGTGTGCTGCACTCTGCAGCACACATATAAGGAGCAAATCAAAATTAGTGATTGTTTTTGTGCAGGAAGGTATCACTTCCTACACAAAAACAATCACCCCAGCAACGCAGGCACCCTTGCACCATGGAGCAAGAGTGAATGCGTTGGTGCTAGGCAGCTGATTTAGCGCCAGTGAGGGGGAAACACAGGTATGCGCCATATTCTTGTAAATGTGGCGCATCCCTGCATTCTGGAAATGACGCAGATTGCTTGCAGTACCACACTGTGCCGTTTCCTTGTAAATAAGGACCTTAATTGTTTGAAGCCTCATTCCAATGACTCAAGGGATGGTTCACTAATGACTTGAAATGAAGTCAGGACCAAGGGACTACTGCAGTTGTGGCAGTCAGTGATCTAGCAAGTTTCGGGCAATCTGTCAGGGACACTGATTGAGGTCAGGACAATGTAAGATAACAGGGGTGCTTGCTGATTGCAGGAGAAAGCAACTTCCACAGAAGGGGTGAAACTTATAAACAAGAGAGTACCTAAAAGCTGGGGCGAAAGCAGAACAGATCCTGAGAACTGAACCAGGTTGGAATAGGCACAGATAATTGGGAAGCCTTTAAAGGGAACTATGCAGATAACACACATAAAGACCACAAGAATGATAGATTTTACAAAAAGGCAAGGAACAGATGAATCTCACAGAGTTTAGGGAGACCCAACAGCTCCTCTGGAAAAGGAGTGATGGGTAGTTCCCTGTCCCTGCCCAAGCTCTGGAGCCTAACTGGCATCTTTGGATGCAACAAAATAAAGGATAATAATATAATATTCAAGAAGATATAGGGGAACAGTGGAAGGTACACAGAAACAGGAACTGGACTCAGGGAAAAGCTGAGCTGGAATAAGAGGGAGGGACAGGACTGGAATACACAGAACTGTGAATACTAGAAATCTGCACACTGACTAGGAAGGGGCAGGAATATTCAGTCAGAATAGTAATACAGAATACATGACAAGGAATCTTCATATGAAGGACAGGTCTGGATGTGTGCAGTCAGAAATAGGAAAAAGGCAAACACAGGAACAAAGAGCCAGGATAAACGAGAGACAGGCATCAGACACAAATAACTAATCAGAACCGGAATGTGGAATCAAACAATGAAAACAGAAATCAAAAGGCAAGCCTGGAACATAGTAGCAGTATCAAACAGAGAGCAAGATGACTTAGCAGCAAGGTCAGTTTTCGATACATTCCACTCTGGGATCACTAGACAAAAATAGATGAAGGGTTAGGGGAGGAGGACAGGTGGACAGTTGGAGGGAGAGAGCCAGGTGCAAGGAATCACCAATGAAGGGAAGGCCCCAGTGAAGGGAAGTCTAAACTGGGACTCGGAAAGAGCAGCAAAACCAGAAGGCACAAGACAGGACACAGGAAAACCAGGAATGAAGTACAGGTTGGAGCCAAGAGAGTGAAATAAACCAGAAGGCAGGAATGAAGAGGACAGAAGGATCATAGGATCCAGGAAATAGGATAAAGGACTAAGTACCACCACCAGGTTGTGATTGAGGTAGGGTATGGAGACAGAAATAACTACAAGGACCATGGAGCATCAAGAAGGTGGTGTGGAAGTCTGGACTAAAATATGAAGTGGATCTGGGAATGCAAGGTGCTGAAGTGAACATAATCCTCTTAAAGGATAAATGCAGAATACCAGAGGGCCTCTGTGGAAACCACCTGATGACAAGATAGCAGAATCCTGGTAGTGGTAGACATCGGCCCTTGGATCTTCAACCAGAAGTGTGATGAAACTAATGGAAAGGACAAGAGAGTTTGAAGATTCAATTGGAGTGACTCAATTCTACTCTGTGAAAGAAAGACACAGCCTCTCTTTCTGTTGAAGATCACTCCTATGTATTTTGACTCTTGCACCAGTAGCAGGTGTGACTTCTGAATGTTCAGTTTGAATCACAGATGATAAAAAAAGATCTGTTGTTGGTGTCACTGCCTTTTGTGCTTTAGAAAGAGAGGGAGCACAGATTAATCAATCATCCAGACACGGAACAATGGACACCCATTTAAGTTGCAGAACCACCACCTCTGGAGCCAATACCTTTGCAAGGTAATTGGTGATGGTGCTGGTCCAAATCGAAGTTCTGGAAACTGATAGTGTCCGCCCTCCACCATGAACCTGAGAAATGTCTGACTCTTGGGGTGGATCGGGACAAAGAAATAAGCATATTTTAGACCCAACATTGCTAAGAAGTCACCTTTCTTGAGACCAACAGAATGATTGTCTGTCAGAAGAGCATCCAAAAAAGTTCCACCCTGCTGAATTGGTTTAGGGATTTGAACTCCACCACAAGACGGAATGACCCATCTCTTTTTGGAACAGGGAAAAAGACTCAGGCCCTTATTCTGAGTTTGGCAGACGGCAAAGTCAAACCATCGGTAGACCGCCATTGCGGCCTGGACACCGCCAGCCCTATAAAGATTTCACCGCAGGGCCGTCTGTTTCCACCCGGCGGCCCTGCGGTTAACATGCCTTTAATATTGACACTGGCTCGTAATCGAGCGGGCAGCAATGTGGCGGTGGGTGCAGCAGCACCCGTCGCGCATTCCACTGCCAGGGGCCCCTGCACTGCACATGCCAAGTGCAGGGGCCCCCGGCACCCCCTTTCTGCCAGCCTTTGCACAGCAGGGCTACCGCCATGCAAAGGCTGGTGGAAATGGGACTCATAATCCCGCAGTATGACCACTATGCTGGCATTTTGACTGCCACAGCGAGTCATTTTGACTGCCACAGACTCAGAATGAGGGCCTGAGTAGAATTCTTCTTTTTCTTGCAGAGGAGACACTGGATTTACCACCTGCTTCTTGAGCAACTGCTCGACACCCTCGCTTCACTTTCTACCATGTCTCTTGAAAATGATGTTGGTCTGAAAGAGGTTGGTGGAGAAGAGTGCTTCAGAGGGATCTAATGTCCTTCCTGGATGAACAAATGGACCCAGTGATCCATTACTTAAAGAGATGATTGCGGTAGGAAGAACATCAGCCTCACTCCCACCTCTACATAGCCATTTTTGACTTGACTTCTGATTGGGCTGCACCTGTGCTCAGGATTTGGTGCTAAATATGGCTCTCTGTCCTCGAGCCGACCACATAGGTGTTTCTTATCCTGCTGCAACTGAAAAGCTTTTTTGGGAAAAATGATTACTTTCCCTGTAACAGTTTAAATGGTAGCTTTTGAACAAGAGACTTCTGGGTGGCCTTCAACTTCAATGGCTTCATCCACAAATTTCAGTCCCTGCTACTACCATTCCTGGTGATGATGCAGAAGACCATACGATATTGAAAGACATATCTGATAACAATCGTGACAACAGCTCTATTTGGGCAAGGATTGAAGTAGGATCACTATTTTCCTGAATACAACATATACATGAAAGTCCTTCAAAAGCACCTGGGTGGCGCATGCAGCACATGTAGTTGCTCTCATGCCAGAATTAGAGGCTGTGTAAGATCATTTCAGGGCAGGCTCAACTTTCCTGTCCACTGCTCTCATAACGTGGACTACTCAGAGGAAAGAGATGAGGGGGAAATCATGGACAACAAGATCACATTTACTTTTGGAGTCTGAGGAAAACTGATATCAAATTGTTCAACTTAATACCTCTTATTTATGAAAAGTGGAAGGCTCTGCTTATCCGCATATTTCCATTCCTTGACTATGATCCCCTTAATGACATCAAGGAGTGGAAGTTCATTAAGAGTGGAGCCACAATATTGGGCATACAAACCATTCTCATCCTAGGTCTTCTGCTCAAATTCCAACACATTGCATGTAGGATTTCTCGAAAAGTCTTGCCTTGACTATATTTTCCCCTTGAAGAGCTGTTGTGGTCCTCCTCAAGCTCTAGTCTTTGCCTTTTAGCCTGTGGATCATGAATAGCTTCATCACCAGCTTGTTGTATAAGCTGTTGAAAGTCTGACCTAGTTATTTGGAGGATATCCTCCACCTGCAGGTTTTTCAGGACCCCAACTCTGCATCCTCTATCTTCTAGTTTCCTTTTCAGATTTGTTTCTGGGGAGCAGGACGGGTTGTTCCTTCACAATTGGCACAATATTACTCAGAATGCCTACTCAAGGCTTCAAGCTGGAGTTTCACAACTACCCGTCACAACTAGCTTTCCCTCCAGTGATGTATTTTTCCCTTCAAGATCAGGAGTTCATCCTCGCAAATGTGAAAGACCTCTTCCTCAAAAGAGCCATAGTCGAATCCTTTCCCCACCCTCTGGGTTTCCTCAGTCCGATTTTCTTGGTAGACAAGAAGGGTGGTGGTTCCCGTCTGGTTCTGAATCTAAAAGAATTTAATTGGTGGATCATTTACGGTCACTTCAAGATGGAAGGTATCCATCTATTACGGGATATTCTGCAGAAAGGGGACTGAATAGTATGAATACAGCTAAAGGGTGTGTATCTGACCATCCCTTTCTTTCCCCTTCATCGGCTTTTCCTCCAGTTTCTTTGGAAAGGATGATGCTTCGAATACAAAGTCCTTTCTCTTAGTCTGTCTTCGGCATCTTGGTGCTTCACGAAGGTGATGCACCTGGTAGCGGAATAGCTTTGAGCCAGAGGTGTGCGTCTACTCATTTACCTCAACGACATCATCATTATGGCTCAATGAACTCAACTGATTTGGTCCCACCTGGAATGCACAATCTCTCTCCTTAAAGATCTAGGCTTTATTGTCAATGACCAGAAGTCGATTCTGACTCCTGCACAGCGAATAGAGTTCTTAGGGTTCCATGTAGACTCTCTCCTGACCCAGTTTATTCTCCCCCCCTCAAGGTTCACAAGATCAAGTCAGAAATGAGATTGATGTAGTGCAAACAGACTGTATTATTGAGGGCAATTGCCTGAGGGGTGGGCCTATTGTCCTCAGCGATCCAGGCCACTTTCATGGGCCCCCTTCATTATAGAGCTAAAAATTCCTCATCTCCAGAAGGGTCTATCATAATCAGAGCATACTCAGAGCAGATCCCTCTATCGGGGGATGCTCGGATGGAAATGCAATGGTGCCTAGAGCATATCAATGCCTGGAATGGCAGGGCAATATTTGGGACCTCCAAGGACATTATAATCGAGTCCGGCGCCAGCGGCTGGGGATGGGGAGCTCGATGCGGCCCGATTTCCATGGGGGTCACTGGTCCCAGATGGAGTTAGCACTTCATATCAATTGCCTGGAGCTGCTGGCGGGATCCTTTGCTAGCCAGAGTCTTTCACAGGTCAAGATGGATTGATGCATAGTCCTTCAGATGGGCAAAATCTCCGCAGTGAGGTATGTCAACAATCTGGGTGGGACGAAGTCTTGTATTATGGCGGAGATAGCCAAAGATTTCTGCCTTCAACACCGAATCTCTGTGGTGGCAGAATATCTTCCGAGTGGGGACAACTCTGTGGTGGATTGGCAATTGCATCATCTTCTGGATTACAGCAATTGGAGATTTCATCCCAAAGTATTTCGGGTCTAGCAAATTCGATGTGGCCCCTTCTCCATAGACCCTTTTGCTTTCTGTCTCAAACTTCAAATGAACAGGTTTTTCAGCTGGCGTCCAGAACCGGAGGCCTTAGCGAACAATGCGTTTCTTCAGGATTGGTCACTGTTCCGGGGCAGTGCCTTACCCCTTCATGATGTTTCCCAGGGTTTTGGTGCAGGCCCATCAACAGGGGGCGGATCTGATTCTAGTGACTCCTCTGTGGAGAACTCAAGCCTGGTTCCCAGTTGTTCTGGAAATAAGCTTCCCCCAGGAGAGGCTCCTCCATGAGGGCAGAGGAGTGTCATCCCCCGCCAGCAGCAACAGCTGCAAACCCTCTACAAGGAAACGATAGCAAACAGTGTTTGTTATTGCTTCCTTGAAAAGGGGCGGGCCTCGAGGGTGAAGTGCTCCGCACTCCCCCTCAGAGCGTATGTGTGTTTGGCCGGCTGTCTCGGGCTGGCCAAACACTCATGCGCACAGGGCTTTCTCCAGCCCAGCAACAGTGTTGCTGGGCTGGAGAGAGCCTGCACAGGCTTCCAGTCTGCCTGAAAGTGCCCTGGATGGGTGCTCCCAGCCAATCCTGCTGCTGCTTTGAGCAGCGTCAGGATTATCCACAGGGCAGGCTGGGAGCCTGTGCCTACCTCCAGCCAACAGAGGAGCGGCACGCGGCGCGGGAGCCAAGGTAAGTTTATTCATTTAATTTTTTTTATTTTATTACTAGCCCCCCGCAAACCCATGCCCCTCCCACACGTGCGCACCATCCCGCCCCATCAACACCGGAGAGCCGCGACTCCCCCCCCCCCCGATATTGATCCCGCACCTCTGGAACCTGCCTCTGGATCCAGCAGGCCTTCCACATCCTTTGATCTTGTCAGAAAGCCTCTCTCTTGTAAGGTGGTGAATTTCAGGAAGAGATGGAGTCTCCCAGGCCTTTTGCAGGAATCTAATGACTTCATTGCAAAGGCCTGGTGTAGGAAGTTGGCTCTGTATGTGCTATTTCAAAGTAAGGAATAGCATGCACAGAGTCCAAGGGTTCCCCTTAGAGGTAAAATAGTGGTAAAAAGAGATAATACTAATGCTCTATTTTGTGGTAGTGTGGTCGAGCAGTAGGCTTATCCAAGGAGTAGTGTTAAGCATTTGTTGTACATACACATAGACAATAAATGAGGTACACACACTCAGAGACAAATCCAGCCAATAGGTTTTTATATAGAAAAATATCTTTTCTTAGTTTATTTTAAGAACCACAGGTTCAAATTCTACATGTAATAGCTCATTTGAAAGGTATTGCAGGTAAGTACTTTAGGAACTCTAAGTCATAAAAATTGCATGTATACTTTTCAAGTTATTGACAAATAGCTGTTTTAAAAGTGGACACTTAGTGCAATTTTCACAGTTCCTAGGGGAGGTAAGTTTTGGTTAGTTTTACCAGGTAAGTAAGACACTTACAGGGTTCAGTTCTTGGTCCAAGGTAGCCCACCGTTGGGGGTTCAGAGCAACCCCAAAGTCACCACACCAGTAGCTCAGGGCCGGTCAGGTGCAGAGTTCAAAGTGGTGCCCAAAACACATAGGCTAGAATGGAGAGAAGGGGGTGCCCCGGTTCCGGTCTGCTTGCAGGTAAGTACCCGCGTCTTCGGAGGGCAGACCAGGGGGGTTTTGTAGGGCACCGGGGGGGACACAAGTCCACACAGAAATTTCACCCTCAGCAGCGCGGGGGCGGCCGGGTGCAGTGTAGAAACAAGCGTCGGGTTTGTAATGGAAGTCAATGGGAGATCTAGGGATCTCTTCAGCGCTGCAGGCAGGCAAGGGGGGGGTTCCTCGGGGAAACCTCCACTTGGTCAAGGGAGAGGGACTCCTGGCGGTCACTCCTCCAGTGAAAGTCCGGTCCTTCAGGTCCTGGGGGCTGCGGGTGCAGGGTCTCTCCCAGGTGTCGGGACTTAGGATTCAAAAGAGTCGCGGTCAGGGGAAGCCTCGGGATTCCCTCTGCAGGCGGCGCTGTGGGGGCTCAGGGGGGACAGGTTTTTGTACTCACAGTCTTAGAGTAGTCCTGGGGTCCCTCCTGAGGTGTTGGATCGCCACCAGCCGAGTCGGGGTCGCCGGGTGCAGTGTTGCAAGTCTCACGCTTCTTGCGGGGAGCTTGCAGGGTTCTTTAAAGCTGCTGGAAACAAAGTTGCAGCTTTTCTTGGAGCAGGTCCGCTGTCCTCGGGAGTTTCTTGTCTTTTCGAAGTAGGGGCAGTCCTCAGAGGATGTCGAGGTCGCTGGTCCCTTTGGAAGGCGTCGCTGGAGCAGGATCTTTGGAAGGCAGGAGACAGGCCGGTGAGTTTCTGGAGCCAAGGCAGTTGTCGTCTTCTGGTCTTCCTCTGCAGGGGTTTTTCAGCTAGGCAGTCCTTCTTCTTGTAGTTGCAGGAATCTAATTTTCTAGGGTTCAGGGGAGCCCTTAAATACTAAATTTAAGGGCGTGTTTAGGTCTGGGGGGTTAGTAGCCAAATGGCTACTAGCCCTGAGGGTGGGTACACCCTCTTTATGCCTCCTCCCAAGGGGAGGGGGTCACAATCCTAACCCTATTGGGGGAATCCTCCATCTGCAAGATGGAGGATTTCTAAAAGTTAGAGTCACCTCAGCTCAGGACACCTTAGGGGCTGTCCTGACTGGCCAGTGACTCCTCCTTGTTGCTTTCTTTGTTCCCTCCAGCCTTGCCGCCAAAAGTGGGGGCCGTGGCCGGAGGGGGCGGGCAACTCCACTAAGCTGGAGTGCCCTGCTGGGCTGTGACAAAGGGGTGAGCCTTTGAGGCTCACCGCCAGGTGTTACAGCTCCTGCCTGGGGGAGGTGTTAGCATCTCCACCTAGTGCAGGCTTTGTTACTGGCCTCAGAGTGACAAAGGCACTCTCCCCATGGGGCCAGCAACATGTCTCTGGTGTGGCAGGCTGCTGGAACTAGTCAGCCTACACAGACAGTCGGTTAAGTTTCAGGGGGCACCTCTAAGGTGCCCTCTGTGGTGTATTTTACAATAAAATGTACACTGGCATCAGTGTGCATTTATTGTGCTGAGAAGTTTGATACCAAACTTCCCAGTTTTCAGTGTAGCCATTATGGTG
Organism: Pleurodeles waltl; assembly: GCF_031143425.1. Taxonomy (NCBI): domain Eukaryota; kingdom Metazoa; phylum Chordata; class Amphibia; order Caudata; family Salamandridae; genus Pleurodeles; species Pleurodeles waltl. The sequence continues at coordinate 1,649,585,801 of NC_090445.1, forward strand.
CTGTGGAGTTCGTGTAAAACAGACTCCCAGACCATATACTCTTATGGCTACCCTGCACTTACAATGTCTAAGGTTTTGCTTAGACACTGTAGGGGCACAGTGCTCATGCACTGGTACCCTCACCTATGGTATAGTGCACCCTGCCTTAGGGCTGTAAGGCCTGCTAGAGGGGTGTCTTATCTATACTGCATAGGCAGTGAGAGGCTGGCATGGCACCCTGAGGGGAGTGCCATGTCGACTTACTCATTTTGTTCTCACTAGCACACACAGGCTTGTAAGCAGTGTGGCTGTGCTGAGTGAGGGGTCTCTAGGGTGGCATAATGCATGCTGCAGCCCTTAGAGACCTTCCCTGGCATCAGGGCCCTTGGTACCAGAGGTACCAGTTACAAGGGACTTATCTGGATGCCAGGGTGTGCCAATTGTGGGATCAATGGTACATTTTAGGTGAAAGAACACTGGTGCTGGGGCCTGGTTAGCAGGGTCCCAGCACACTTCTCAGTCAAGTCAGCATCAGTATCAGGCAAAAAGTGGGGGGTAACTGCAACAGGGAGCCATTTCTTTACACAAGCCCCCCCCCAGCCCACAGGCCAGGAGACTCAGCCAACGCTGGAAGAGTCTTCCTAGTCTGTCAGGCGAGGAAGAGTAGAGGAAATGGCTGGTTTGTTGCAGGGCCTACTCTGCCTTACATCCTCCTGTTCAGGTCATTCCCTCTGGGGAACTGACCCACTTCCACAGTGATAGGACCTAGTCTGAACTGCCTCTTGTCTGTGCTTTTTATGTCTTTACCCATTCTCTCTATTTTGAGGTCAGAGGTATCCACCTCTGCTAATCTTATCTTAGCCAGGGTCACCCCTAGCTTACCCAAAGAGGTTACCCAGAGCTGGAGTAACCCCACCATGACCAACAGGGTCATGGGGCCTAACTTGTTATTTGGCATGGGGTCAGACCACCATGCCAAGGATAGTGCAGCCATAAAGGCTAACACCCAGCAGAGGCCACTGACAGCTGTCAGTGCCCAGAACCACACCTTTAGCTCTTCACCTACAAGGGAAGGGGCTAAGTTACAGGCTTCTTTGGGTTCAGGGTGCCTGTCTGCTGTATTAGAGTGGGGGGTTACCACATCTTGTAGTAAACACCCTTCTTCCACTCTTTCTTCTGTTAGCTGAGGAGCCACCCACTCAGGCTTAACAGTTGCCTGACTAGCCAGGACTTCTTGTGGGTCAGGTTGGACTTTATCAGAGCCATTTTTGGAGTTCTCCCCTACTGGAGCAGAATCTCCTTGGCTTGCTGGAACCTTGGCTAAAGGTTGTCCACCTTTCCTACTCTGTTTCCTTTTCTTTTTCTTCTGGGGCCTACTTGCATTTACTGCAGAGGCAGGCACTCCAGAATCCTTGGGAGAGGACTGGCCCTGGACCAGTTCTTCTCTTAGGCTCTGACTAACCTCTGGGTAGTCATTTCCAAGGAGACAATCAAGGGGGAGGTCTGTACTGACTACCACCCTTCTCCAGCTAAAAGTTCCACCCACTTCTATGGGCACAAGAGCCACAGGCCTATTAGTGACCCTGTCTGGGCTAACTCTTACTCTGGCCATCTCACCTGGGATGTACTGGTTTGAGAGTACCAGCCTGTCATGCACAATAGTGTGACTGGCACAAGTGTCTCTCAGGGCAGTGGTTGGGATTCCATTCACCAGTAGGTGGTGGAAGTGTCTACTTCCCTCTGGAATCTCCAACTCACCTGTTGGGCCCTGTTTCCAGTTGAAGGCTATGAAGACCTCCTCATCTGAGGAGTCATCTCCCATGGCTACACTGGTTACCCCTGGAATTTTGTTCTGGGGTTTGTTTTTGGGACAAGAAGTGTCCTTGGTGTGGTGCCCAGACTGTTTACAGTTGTGGCACCATGCCTTAGTGGCATCCCAGTTCTTACCCTGGTACCCACCTTTGTTTTGGGTTGTGTCTTGGGGCCCACCCACCTGTTCTGGTTTTTGGGGGCCTACAGAGGACTCTTTTTCTTTGTTTCTAGGGTCACCCACTTTCTCCTGGGGAGTTTTTGTAACCCCTTTCTTTTGGTCACCCCCAGTGGAAGTTTTGGTTACCCTAGTCTTGACCCAGTGGTCTGCCTTCTTTCCCAATTCTTGGGGAGAAATTGGACCTAGGTCTACCAGATACTGATGCAATTTTTCATTGAAGCAGTTACTTAAAATGTGCTCTTTCATAAACAAATTATAAAGCCCAACATAGTCACACACTTCATTTCCAGTTAACCAACCATCTAGTGTTTTTACTGAGTAGTCTACAAAATCAACCCAGGTCTGGCTCGAGGATTTTTGAGCCCCCCTGAATCTAATTCTATACTCCTCAGTGGAGAATCCAAAGCCCTCAATCAGGGTACCCTTCATGAGGTCATAAGATTCTGCATCTTTTCCAGAGAGTGTGAGGAGTCTATCCCTACACTTTCCAGTGAACATTTCCCAAAGGAGAGCACCCCAGTGAGATCTGTTTACTTTTCTGGTTACACAAGCCCTCTCAAAAGCTGTGAACCATTTGGTGATGTCATCACCATCTTCATATTTTGTTACAATCCCTTTGGGGATTTTTAGGATGTCAGAAGAATCTCTGACCCTATTTAAGTTGCTGCCACCATTGATGGGTCCTAGGCCCATCTCTTGTCTTTCCCTCTCTATGGCTAGGATCTGTCTTTCCAAAGCCAATCTTTTGGCCATCCTGGCTAACTGGATGTCCTCTTCACTGGGGCTATCCTCAGTGATTTCAGAGGTGTTGGTCTCTCCTGTGAGGGAACCAGCATCTCTGACTATTATTTTTGGAGTCAGGGTTTGAGAGACCCTGTTCTCCCTAGATAGGACTGGTAGGGGGGAATTGTCCTCCAAGTCACTATCCTCTTCCTCTGAGTTGCCACCCTCAGAGGGGTTGGTCTTTTCAAACTCTGCCAAAAGCTCCTGGAGCTGTATTTTGGTAGGTTTGGGGCCCATTGTTATTTTCTTTATTTTACAGAGTGACCTTAGCTCCCTCATCTTAAGATGGAGGTAAGGTGTGGTGTCGAGTTCCACCACAGTCACATCTGTGCTAGACATTTTGCTTCTAAAAGTTGGAATACTTTTTAAGAATCTACAACTGGTTCTAGAATCTAATTCAAACTTTTACAAACTTTTAAACTCTAAAAGAAATGCTAAACAGGGACTTAACACACAAGGCCCTAGCAGGACTTTTAAGAATTTAGAAAACTTTTCAAATTGCAAAAATCAATTTCTAATGACAATTTTGGAATTTGTCGTGTGATCAGGTATTGGCTGAGTAGTCCAGCAAATGCAAAGTCTTGTACCCCACCGCTGATCCACCAATGTAGGAAGTTGGCTCTGTATGTGCTATTTCAAAGTAAGGAATAGCATGCACAGAGTCCAAGGGTTCCCCTTAGAGGTAAAATAGTGGTAAAAAGAGATAATACTAATGCTCTATTTTGTGGTAGTGTGGTCGAGCAGTAGGCTTATCCAAGGAGTAGTGTTAAGCATTTGTTGTACATACACATAGACAATAAATGAGGTACACACACTCAGAGACAAATCCAGCCAATAGGTTTTTATATAGAAAAATATCTTTTCTTAGTTTATTTTAAGAACCACAGGTTCAAATTCTACATGTAATAGCTCATTTGAAAGGTATTGCAGGTAAGTACTTTAGGAACTCTAAGTCATAAAAATTGCATGTATACTTTTCAAGTTATTGACAAATAGCTGTTTTAAAAGTGGACACAGTGCAATTTTCACAGTTCCTAGGGGAGGTAAGTTTTGGTTAGTTTTACCAGGTAAGTAAGACACTTACAGGGTTCAGTTCTTGGTCCAAGGTAGCCCACCGTTGGGGGTTCAGAGCAACCCCAAAGTCACCACACCAGTAGCTCAGGGCCGGTCAGGTGCAGAGTTCAAAGTGGTGCCCAAAACACATAGGCTAGAATGGAGAGAAGGGGGTGCCCCGGTTCCGGTCTGCTTGCAGGTAAGTACCCGCGTCTTCGGAGGGCAGACCAGGGGGGTTTTGTAGGGCACCGGGGGGGACACAAGTCCACACAGAAATTTCACCCTCAGCAGCGCGGGGGCGGCCGGGTGCAGTGTAGAAACAAGCGTCGGGTTTGTAATGGAAGTCAATGGGAGATCTAGGGATCTCTTCAGCGCTGCAGGCAGGCAAGGGGGGGGTTCCTCGGGGAAACCTCCACTTGGTCAAGGGAGAGGGACTCCTGGCGGTCACTCCTCCAGTGAAAGTCCGGTCCTTCAGGTCCTGGGGGCTGCGGGTGCAGGGTCTCTCCCAGGTGTCGGGACTTAGGATTCAAAAGAGTCGCGGTCAGGGGAAGCCTCGGGATTCCCTCTGCAGGCGGCGCTGTGGGGGCTCAGGGGGGACAGGTTTTTGTACTCACAGTCTTAGAGTAGTCCTGGGGTCCCTCCTGAGGTGTTGGATCGCCACCAGCCGAGTCGGGGTCGCCGGGTGCAGTGTTGCAAGTCTCACGCTTCTTGCGGGGAGCTTGCAGGGTTCTTTAAAGCTGCTGGAAACAAAGTTGCAGCTTTTCTTGGAGCAGGTCCGCTGTCCTCGGGAGTTTCTTGTCTTTTCGAAGTAGGGGCAGTCCTCAGAGGATGTCGAGGTCGCTGGTCCCTTTGGAAGGCGTCGCTGGAGCAGGATCTTTGGAAGGCAGGAGACAGGCCGGTGAGTTTCTGGAGCCAAGGCAGTTGTCGTCTTCTGGTCTTCCTCTGCAGGGGTTTTTCAGCTAGGCAGTCCTCCTTCTTGTAGTTGCAGGAATCTAATTTTCTAGGGTTCAGGGGAGCCCTTAAATACTAAATTTAAGGGCGTGTTTAGGTCTGGGGGGTTAGTAGCCAAATGGCTACTAGCCCTGAGGGTGGGTACACCCTCTTTATGCCTCCTCCCAAGGGGAGGGGGTCACAATCCTAACCCTATTGGGGGAATCCTCCATCTGCAAGATGGAGGATTTCTAAAAGTTAGAGTCACCTCAGCTCAGGACACCTTAGGGGCTGTCCTGACTGGCCAGTGACTCCTCCTTGTTGCTTTCTTTGTTCCCTCCAGCCTTGCCGCCAAAAGTGGGGGCCGTGGCCGGAGGGGGCGGGCAACTCCACTAAGCTGGAGTGCCCTGCTGGGCTGTGACAAAGGGGTGAGCCTTTGAGGCTCACCGCCAGGTGTTACAGCTCCTGCCTGGGGGAGGTGTTAGCATCTCCACCTAGTGCAGGCTTTGTTACTGGCCTCAGAGTGACAAAGGCACTCTCCCCATGGGGCCAGCAACATGTCTCTGGTGTGGCAGGCTGCTGGAACTAGTCAGCCTACACAGACAGTCGGTTAAGTTTCAGGGGGCACCTCTAAGGTGCCCTCTGTGGTGTATTTTACAATAAAATGTACACTGGCATCAGTGTGCATTTATTGTGCTGAGAAGTTTGATACCAAACTTCCCAGTTTTCAGTGTAGCCATTATGGTGCTGTGGAGTTCGTGTAAAACAGACTCCCAGACCATATACTCTTATGGCTACCCTGCACTTACAATGTCTAAGGTTTTGCTTAGACACTGTAGGGGCACAGTGCTCATGCACTGGTACCCTCACCTATGGTATAGTGCACCCTGCCTTAGGGCTGTAAGGCCTGCTAGAGGGGTGTCTTATCTATACTGCATAGGCAGTGAGAGGCTGGCATGGCACCCTGAGGGGAGTGCCATGTCGACTTACTCATTTTGTTCTCACTAGCACACACAGGCTTGTAAGCAGTGTGGCTGTGCTGAGTGAGGGGTCTCTAGGGTGGCATAATGCATGCTGCAGCCCTTAGAGACCTTCCCTGGCATCAGGGCCCTTGGTACCAGAGGTACCAGTTACAAGGGACTTATCTGGATGCCAGGGTGTGCCAATTGTGGGATCAATGGTACATTTTAGGTGAAAGAACACTGGTGCTGGGGCCTGGTTAGCAGGGTCCCAGCACACTTCTCAGTCAAGTCAGCATCAGTATCAGGCAAAAAGTGGGGGGTAACTGCAACAGGGAGCCATTTCTTTACACCTGGTCTTCTGGCACCCACAAACACTATTCCTCCACTTGGAGACAATGGTGTGATTGGTGCAGTGCACGGAATGCCAATCCTTCGTCGGCGAATTGCAGTTTGGTGTTGAATTTCTTGTCTTCTTTGGCCACTTCTGGCTTAGCCTATAGATTGGTTAATAATTATAGATCGGCCATCTCAGCTGGTCATTTGCCTGTGGATGGTAAACCTGTGGGTGAGCTTCCAATTGTTAGTAAACTTCTTAAAGGCATTTGGGTGTCAAACCCTCCTCACCCCAGGTATTCTACCCTTTGAGATGTGAGTGTGGTGTTACGATTCCTGGAAGCTTGGCCGGCCAACAAATATTTCTCTAGAAAGCAGTTCTCAGTCAAGCTTACCATGCTTTTGTGCCTCATTTCATGTAAAAGAATCTCTGATGTCAGAGCGTTGGATTTAGCAGGCAGTTTTTTCTCCCGAGCGAGTGACTTTCTCCATATCTCGCCAAATGAAATGCAATACCAGGTCGGTATCTTATCCTGTTTTCGCTTACAATCCTAAGCTTTTTGTGTGGTGCAGTGTTTAAAAGCTTATGAGGTACGTACGGCACATATTGATACTGCTAAATTTGGTGCTCATTCGGGAAGGGGAGCCATGGCATCTAAGTCTTTTCCTTTAGGTTCTCATTTGGAGGACATTTTAAGGGCAGCCGATTGGTCATCTGAATCCACTTTCAAGTCCTTTTTTGTAAGCTTATCATACACATTGCATCAGTTGTGGTGGATCAGCTTTAAACACGCACAATCAGAGCCTCCAGTCCTGACATAGAATAAAACATTTCTAGCATTTGCATCAAGAATTTTTCAATTCTATTAAGGACATGGAAGTGAGGATTATTCCACCCGCACTTCGGTTATTTATATAACTAGGATATTTATCTATTGTCATGTAATTTCCTGTTGTTTATGGATTATTACTTTTATTGTTAATTTTGATGCGCTCCCCTCCCTTTTGAGTATTTGTGAATCCGTATGGCTCTGTCTTTTGTTTCTCCTTAAAGAAATGACGATAAGTGAGTCTTTCACCTGATGCATGATGAGCAAAGCTGTGTCCCTGGGTCCTCTCTAGCCGTTTGCCTTCCGACTTATGAGACAGTGCAGAACTCTTCAGAGTCCGATTCTGTAGTCTATTGTTCAAGGACATATGAGTTTTCTGTTGATGGCTATTTTGCACTGCAGTTGAAACTGTTCTCTGTGTCGCTTCCTGCAATGAAAGAGGAGATGCTAATGTCATTGGCATGTTATGGTTGGGGTCTCTATGGTTGGTCAGGTGATGCCATTGATTTATGGGATATGTAGTGTTTTGTTTTACTTTCTTCTAATTGGCTGCTGAATAAATAAAAGTGAAGGAAGAAAAGCTTAATCCTCGCCTCCGTGTCCTTAATAGAACTGAAAAAGTATTGACAGTAATGCTAGAAATTTTTTCACTCCTGGACACTCACAAAAATGGTTGTTCTTGCGTTCCTTATTGTTATATAAAGATGTTATGTCATTTTGCTGCTCTCTTTTGGCCTTATCTGGCCATAGGGGGAACTGTGTGTCTCAGATAACAAAGCGCTGCGTGATTAGCTTGTTATCATCTCATGACTCCAGTGCTTAATTTGTAGGAGCATCAGTGCGGGTACCCAAAGCTCTACTCAGATGCCAGCAGCCCGCGCTATTAAATGTCTGAGTGGTCTTCAGTCCACCTCACGCCTCTCCAGTCCAGCACCAGACACTTCCTGACCCATCATGTCACTCTTGGTTCATGCTTTCTCCCTTAAAAAAAAAAAAATTCTATCTTTCTCTTTCCCCATCTTTAAACTATGTGTGTTTTTCTTCCTCTTGCGCTCTGGAAAAGCTGATGAGGAAAAATAAATGCTGGTGGCCCTTGCCGGCAACCACCCGCTCACATTAAGCACTGGATGGCCTCCCCTGATTACATGTATTTCAAAGCGAGATTTTCTCGCTCTAAGATGCCCGAGATACGTGCAGGATTTAAGTCTGAGCTGCTAAATGAGACCTGGATGCGTGTTCCGGGAGAGAGACAATTCCGGCCAAAACCACAAGTGTTTACTTCTGTAGTCATTAGTCAGCGATGCCACACTCAGGAATCAATGCGTAGGGTGTTAAATCCGTCTCTGATATGATTACACTGCGCGCATTTACCCAAGTTTCCTTCCAAAATGGTAAACAAAGTCAGGCAATTAATGATTGTACAAACGCTTCCCACGAACCGCATTGAACTGTGATATGCGCACCGTTGGTGAAAGAAGTCATAGGGCTGTACCGAGGGAAGTAGTCAAATTAATGTAAATTCGGATCATGGTTCAATTTATTGCAATTTTCTCGCAACGTCAGTTAATTACTAGACAATAATAAAAGCCATGCCATTTCCGTTGTCCTGAAGCTGGTACTGCCGTATTGTCAGGATTAAAGAGCGCTTTATCGGATGATAATCACATTCACGTGGCCATCATGCGGTTTGTCAGTAACACGCAGCCGCCAGGTACTTGACTGACAGCATTGTGCTTGAAGGAATATTCCTCATGGAGGTGTGTGCCCAACAAAAAACACTTTAGGTAATATGAAATGAATAAAAGATGGTCATTTCATCCCCGATGCTAGCATCGTGCTTGAATGAATTACATTTGTCTGTGTTTACCCTACAACACACAAAATAGGCCTTCCATGTTCTGTGGTTGCTAGGCGACCTGATAGAGATGAAATCGTTTACCGTCACATGCGCCGCCAGGCAGGCCACATATGCATATTTTATACCACACAAGCACAGGCAGCCATCTGCAAATAAACTCCATGATTTTATGGCTCGGGAAAAACAGAATGGGGAAACCACAGCATTTTCTAATCGTGGTCACTCTGTCGATTGAGTGGCGCAGCCCAAATATTTTGCACCAAGATTTTTTAATATGGGAGAAAGCCAAAAGTTCTAAAAGTCCCATTGGAAGTTTTGAAACTCTGAAGTGGGAGATTGAATTTTGCCAGATTTAGAGTATATCATCTGGCCTCTCAGTGAGGCTTGTGTTCCCCGGCTCTTCAATTACGAAGGTGGGTGAACAAAGTCAAAGGAATCTAGAGCTTCCCAGTTTGACCACGAGTCATGACTAACATCTGCTAAAGTGCTTCATACTTGAGAGGCAACATCCTCTACACATTACAGTCTGCAAAAAAGTGAAAGGGGCAGATTTACAAGAAAGTGGCACATCCGTCCTGATGCTCCACTTTTCTTGCGTTGCCCCTGCCCTACCTAAAGACACCATGGTTGCACCGTATTTACAGTGTGGCACACCATAGCGGTCGTTAGGGCAATATTGTCAAAATTTTTGATGCTATTGTGGCGCTGTGCTGCACTAGTGTCAAAAATGTTGATGCTAGTGCAGCAAAGCACATCGAGGCCCATCAATTAAAATGGATGTGTCAGTTTAACACCTGCTCTGCGCAGGCATTAAAAATGACAGAAAAAATGGCACAGTGAAATGTTGTAAATTTCACTGCGCCATTTTTTCGGGCCTCTCTGCGTCGAAACACCCCCCATTGCATACATTATGCTTGGTGCAGGCATAATGTGCTGCAAGGGTTTATAAAGTGGCGCAATGCAAGAATTGCGCCACTTTGTAAATACGGCACAGGAGAAAGTCCTCCTTAACGCTGCCTTAGCGTGGAAAAAATGATGCTAGTGTGGGGCAAGTTGGCACTAGGGGCTTGTAAATATGCCCAAAAGTACATCTATTTGATGGGTCATTTTGTGAAACAAGTTAAGAGACATAAAAACTTTCATTTCGTTCTGTCCCCCCATCTCATGAATGCAAAATGGAGCCCTGTAGCACACTAAGGGCCATATTTATACTTTTTGATGCAAAACTGTGCCGACGCAATTTTGCGGCAAAAAGTTTAACGCCGGTTAACGCCATTTCTTAGTCCCGCTCGGGCGTCAAATTTATACTTTGACGCTCGGCGGCGCAAACCACTGGTTAAAGTAATTTTTTTGTACTCAAACCAATGCGCTACAGCGTAAAGAAAAACTACGTTAACATGGCGAAAATGACTTTTATCTGGTTTACGACGTCTCAAACTGGATACGTGCCTTTTTTTGCCGCAATTGCGTCAAAAAGTGGCGCAAACACAGTAAAATGTGCAAAGGAGAGCCAAAATGGATCCCAGAAGCCATGATAGACCCCAGGAAGATGACAACCGACCAGGAACCAGTCAGAAGGACCCACACGACCCAGGAGAGGGAGAAGAAGAAAAGGAAGTGTCGGTTTAGTGCAGAGGAGCAGGAAATACTGGTGAAAGAGGTGACGGAACACCAGCACCAACTTTTTGTCACCTCTAAATTGCCAATTGGGAGGAGAGAGGCAATTTGGCAACAAATTATCGATAAGATCAACAGTGTGGCAGAAGTACGGAGAACAGTCACCGAGTGCAAGAAGCATTGGCATTTTTATTTTTTTTGTCCTCATAAACGCCCATACTTCCAGACCAGGGTCATCAACCTGTGCCCCCCTACAGAGGGAGGCACAGATATTCTCATCTCTCCCGGTCTCATCCGAACCTACACGCCTATATATCGACGTATTGTGTCATATAAGCAGTCCAGACTTATAGGGTTAACCTTCTGGATAAGGGGCAAGTAATCATTGGACTATAGAAAAAAAACAACAAAAAAAACACTCTGCTGAAAGTTTTCCCATATGGCCCAACAATCATCCCTTTTGCCGAGAGGGCCGAGGCCCTCCAGGCGACAACAATAATTAACTGATGTCAACCAACCAGATACAGAAGGAGGGGGAGGAGAGATCCATCTGAAGCATATTTGTCTCCTAGCCAATAGGATCAATAAAAACATCAAATCTCTATGAGGTTTGGACAGTTTGGACTCTCCAGGAGTTACCCCAAAGATCACTAGTGTAGGAGTTACCTCTATATCAGGGTTTATAATATATTTAAGAATTCCTCCTATACTGGACCAAAAACCTCAGAGGCTGCTACAGCTCCAAAACATATGAATTTCATTCGCGTTAGTCTCCCCACAACGTGGGCAACTTCTATCTGACTTTCCCAAAGCTGATAGCCTCGGGGGGACCAATAGGCCCTGTATAAGGTAAACAAATGATTTTTCTTTAACGGGGCTGGCCTAATAACAGACCAAAGCATAGAACAAGAGGTTTCCCATATTTTTGCCACATCCAAGGATGGTAAGACATCACCCCATTTCTTCTCAGGTGGAAGAAATCTTGAATCAGAAGCTTCAAGTAGCGCCTGATACTAAACCGCAATTTCTTTATAAACTGAAGCCTGAACTAATTTCTCCTCCCAAGCATTCTTCATAACCCCCTGATCCCAAAGGGTTGCTGCCCAACTGGCTAACTGCAAATATTTTAACTTTGAAGACCTATGTTCAGTTAATTCCTCGAACCTCTCCCACGCCACCAACTTTGAATCCTCCAAAATTTGTCCCCAACAAGCCACCCCCTTTAATGAAAGGGCTAATTTATCCATCAGGCATTTTGGGGTACCAGGGGAATCTCAGACCGGAGCCAGGAAGCTATAGTACTTAATTCACAATGCTTGTCTAACCAGCCACCATGTCCTAGCAGCGTCCTTCAGAATATTAAAACGAATCTTTGTGAAATATTTAGGATGACCAAACTTATACAAAAAATTCCTACCGGCCTCTAACAATTCCTGAGTCATTGCGAACCAAAAAAAAGTATCTTCCGATCTGTCATGTAACAAAATCCGTACATTCTTCAGATGGAAAGCTAAATAATATTTATAAAAGTCTGGGGCCGCAATCCCACCTTTTCCTTTTGTCCTACATAGTTTCTGCCAAGCAATCCTAACCCCCTTAGATGCCCCACAAACAAAGTAAAGTCTACCTGTATTTTTGTAAACCAACTTTTCTTGAATTCTAAAGGGATTGTGTTAAACACAAAGGTGAACTTTGGAAGAATGATAATTTTAAGAATATTTACTCTTCCAAGGAAAGACAATGGGAGGCCCGCCCATGTTCTAAGCAATCTACGAGTCTCTGTACACGCTTTATCAAAATTTATCTTAGCCGTTTCTTGAAGGCAGGCAGTAACTTGTATCCCTAGATATCTAATTTGTTGTTTGACCAAGGGACTATTATAAGTGGTATTCCAACACATAATTTCTGTTTTCTCTGAATTCACAGAATAACCTGACACTTTGCCAAAGTCATTTAAACATTGCACAATTCTAGGGAAGACATGCGTCAGGTCACCAGTATAAATCATCAAGTCATTTGCATATAAAGCGACCTTCTTGGTCCAACCTTGATATTGAAAAGGGGGGATCTGTCTATCAGCCCTAATTTTCGCAGCCAAAGGCTCAATATACAAATAAAAAAGAAGAGGGGACAGTGGACAACCCTGACGCGTTCCTCTTTCGATTTAAAATTTCAAAGACACTCTATCATTAACCAAGATGCTAGCAACCAGCGCTCTGTAAATAGCCTGAACCGCACTGATGAACCATGAACCCAAATTATAGCCTTTCATAACATTCTGTAGAAAATGCCAATTCACCCTATCAAATGCTTTGGCAGCATCAAAGGTGAGAACCGTCAAAGGGACCCTTCCTAAACTAGCCAAGTCTACTGAGCCTAGCAAATCATGAGTCAACTCATGCAGTTGTCGCCCCCTGATAAACCCTTTTTGGTCTTCATGAATCAACCTCCTGATTGAATCTTGAAGCCTCTTAGACAGGACATAAGTATAAAGTTTATAGTCTGAGTTCAACAAAGAAATTGGTCTGTATGAACTACATAATGCTGGGTCTTTCCTGGGCTTTAAAAGAAGACATATCACTGCATCATTCCATGAAATGGGCATATCTGCACCTTCCTGTAAAAGAAAATTGAACAACTCTACTAAAATTGGGACAATCTCATCACCAAGTGCACAATATAGCTCATTAGGGAGCCCATCTGGGCCTGAGGCCTTCCCCTTTTTTAAAGCTTGAATTGCTGCCTTTACCTCCCCAGCTTCTATCCTCCTCCTCAGCTGTAGCTGTTCAACATCTGTTCACTGGGGGAGATGAACCCCTTCTAAATAACCCCTAACCGATATTTCTGAACAATGCAAATCTTCAGTATGAAGGATCCTGAAAAAAAGCAACAAAGGCCTCTTCTATTTCAGATGTATCTGTACATAACGTTCCGGTAGTCTCCGATTGAATAGATGTAATATAACTTTTGGAGTGATCTGTTTTAGTTTTCCAGGCTAAAAGCTTACCGCAACCTTCTCCATACTCATAATGAGCATAACAGCTGCTATCCCAACTCCTCCTAATTTTCCCCTCCAAAAACAAAGATAAGTCTACTTTAGCAGAATCTAGTCGGGCACCCAAAGCGCCCAGCTGATTTCCCTCACCTGTATGATCATTGAAGATAGCTTCCTGTAGAGATACCACCCGAGATTCAAGTTGCTCTAGCTGATTCTTTTCTTCTCTATACTTGGAAGTAGCCAAACCCACCAGCCTCCCCCTAATAAATGCTTTATACGCATCCCACGGGATCTGCAAGGTAGTGGAACCATAATTAATAAAAAAAAACTCTTTAGTATCTTTCCTCAAACCCTCAACAACCATCTGATCCAAAAAAAGGGCTCGATTAACTGTCTTATCTATAGGAAGGAGGGTACATTTTAAGAAGGATATGCATTTTTACTGCTGCATGGTCCAATAGATGGGCCGAAGCATGACCAACATATCTCACCATATCTCTCAAATTATTCTGTAATAGAAAAAAATCTATCCTAGATCGGTGGCCATACTTTTTATTATTAAACTTAAACCTTGGACCCTCCCTACCCTTCTGATGCCAAATATCAATCAGACTCAAATCCACCATTGCTTGTTTTATCCACAAGCGAGTTTTAGGACGATTTACCGTCAGCCTTGATGTTGACTTATCTAACTGGGGATTCAATAAAATATTAAAATCCCCGCCCATAATAATCGGTGTTTTGCTTCCAATAAGTGGTTGTACAACTCTTCAAAAGGGGCTGGGTCATCCACATTAGGCCCATAATATCCCACTACCGTAAACCAAACACCGTACAGCTCTACCTCGATGATCAGCCACCTACCCTTAGAATCTCTTATGACATTTATCACTTTTACCCTTACAGATTTCTTTATGACAATCGCCACACCTTTCACAGAACAAGATTGATTTGTACATGCACTAAAGCCCACCCAATTCAAACATTTAATACATTATTTCCACTCGCATTGTGTTAGATGAGTCTCGTAAAATAATCACTTCTGCGTCAGTCCCTTTTAAATATTCAAATATTTTCCTCCTCCTCCCTTTAACCCATAGAACATTGACAGTCCATGATAGAAACTTCAACAAAACATCCTTCATACTAGCCATTATCTAAATCCTCCCCCCCCCAAAAAAAGAGAGTGACCGGGATATAAATAAACTAACAAACCCGTAGCTACTCCCTCCACAATATTCTTGAGGACCTTTATATTCTCAGTTTTTACCCAACCTACCTCTACCCCCTTTATTGTGAAAAAAAACCACCATCCAATTTTTTTTTTTAAAAACCATGTGACCCCCGCGGGAACCCTCCCTACCCTTTTAGCGGGATGAATATTACAACCCATATGAGCTCAGTATAGTTCCGGTCGACTTGTTTCTAACGAAAATCACTCTATTATGGCGGTCTTTTCATCTTCTCAATCAGAGCCTGAAACTCAACAGGATCCCTAATGTTGTACATTGTATTGTTCCACATGATTTTTAAGAATGGCGGAAATCTCATCTGCATAGTGGCACCGAAGGATCTGAGTTCTTGCATGAGCTTACCCAACTCCCACTGCCTATCTAAAATCACTTTAGAAACATCTGAACGTATCCGAAAGGACCATTCTCCCATAGAAAAAAACTGCCCGGCTTGAAAGACTCAGACAGAATTGTATCTGTTATTGAATATGTACCAAAATTAATAAGAATTTTCCTAGGGACCTTCCAATCGGGCTTCCTTCTGAAAGGGTCTCGATGAGCTCTCTGCATATCCTCCTCCAGATTTAAATGCGCCACAGATGGAAAAAATCTCGAGAGCAATGTTATCACGTAATCCCTGATGTCTTCGCCCTCCACACCTTCAGGAACATTCAACACTCTGATATTATTCCTCCGCAAATTATTCTCTAATGATTCCAGCTTTTCTTGAAACACTTTTTCGTTACGTACCAATTGAGAGATACCATGAGAATTGGCTGATACCCTTGTTTCCTGCTCCGCAACCACAGTCTCAATCCTGCTAATTCTCCCTGTTAACATGTTCAATTTGGTTTCTAAAGCTACACAGGACTCTAATTTTCTCTTCGTTGTGCTTGGAAACCTTGAACTTTCCTCTAATCTCATTTGTTAATGATACCAGAAGATTCTGGACATGGAATCATGTGATTGTGAAGCTGTCTCTGTCTCTGGCACTGTAGCTAATAGGGGGGTAGGCACGTCTATTGGTTTAAATAGTGCGGACACTTTATCACTGCCTTCCCCCCGTTCATTCCAGTCTCAGGTGGGGAGGCAAAAGTGAGGATCTGAGAAGGCAACATATCCGAATCTCCAGAAAGACTCTTAAAAGGTGCTAGAGGGGAGGCTGACCTACCACCCTCTAACAGTTGAACCTGCGCAAGGGTAGCCTTGCTCAAAATAGGGTTAAAGCCTTGTTTATTACCATGCCTCTTTCGTAGTTTAATCTCAGGCTGTACTTTTGCCAAGTTACTCCCTTTTTTTAATACTTGCCACCAGTTTCCCTTGTCCTTTCTTACTGCCAAGGACACCCTTCCCGACCCCCCCCCCCATAAGGGTTCCAAACACTGGACCCAAAGGAGCCTCCTCGCTCTCCCCTTTGTTATGTTGCTGCTGAGTAAATGCCGGTGCAGGGCTTCTAAAAGGTGCCCGAGCCCTCAACTTAACTGGAGTCATACCCATTCACTTTCTTACCGTGGTAGCAAGAGGCAAATTAATATCGTCAAGAGATGCCCCAACCGTCTCCTCCAAACGCCAGGAAGAATTCCAGTACACAGTCCACGAGGTCTGCAAAGCAAAACCGTCAGCGTCTCCTGCTGCACACACTAAACGCAACACTTCCGTATTCGACTCCGCACTCCAAGACTCCGTCCGCTGCCTCAGTCTCCCCATACTACCGCCTGCTCCTCGCCGGGAGCGAAAAGAGCATCCAGGGGGGCAAAAAGAAGAAAAAAGGAAAGTGCCCAAACCTCGAGCCCTCACTCGCTGCAGAACCACTGCCGTCACTGCTCGCCAACCGGAACCAGGTGAGCTCCCGACCGCAGACTTCACGCGGCCGCCATGTTCCCCCAAGAAGCACTGGCATGACTGCAAGCGCAGGACCAAGGAAAAGATGGCAAGGAACAGGAAGGCAGCACTGCAGACTGGAGGTGGGAGTCCAGCACCGCAGGAGGACCTGGACCACATGGAGGAGATGGTGGCAGCCGTCATCCCAAAGGAGATCGTCACAGGGATTCAAGGACAGGACAGCGCAGACTACCAGGATACAACACAGATGCAGGGTAAGTGGCATGGGGAACTAAAATGCCTAATTGTTAACTGCAAGCGGGGGGGACATACTTACTACACCATGCATGTAAGTCATGATAATCAGGGAGTGGAAAGGGCAAAGGGGCACGGCACGGGGGCATGGGCTGTGCAGGTTAAACCTGGGGCACAACACTACACCAACAACCTTTGCATTTGGGTATGCTGCCATTGCAAGGATGTTGGAAAGGCAAAGCCAGTCCAGGAGGGTAGGGTATAATGTAAAACTGGCCTGCTGTCACACGACAGCTGGTATTGTCGCTACATGAACTAGGGCTCAATTAACAGTCTCAGGCCATATCCGCAAATGGAATTTAACATTGACAACAGTTGCCACTACCACCTCTGCTGTGTGTGCAGGTCAAGTAGCTAATGGCAGTTACGTGCCCATGGATCAAACACACTCAAATTAGAGGGTTCAGGGTGACAACGTTATCAATCCAGTGTAATCAATACAAATGTGCTAATCCTGTCAAATGCTAATGTCCATAGTCGCTACAAACATCAGGCATTGTCATAAACATCATGAGGTACACAGCAGTAATGTCATACCCATGTTGCACATGTCAGGGTTTACCCTGTGTCTGGGTCACAATAGATGCAATGCCACCATGCAACATCCCAACTGTCATACTGCTAAGACAACAGCATTGAGGGGGAGGACATATGTTTCCGGCTAGTGAAACACACCGCACAGTCAGAAGAGGAAATGGAACACTGCTACGACCATCAGTGCAATCCAATGTAGCACACATTCCCCAACATCAACATTACACACTACCAATGCTAACACCTGTATAGTGCCATGCCAATGCGATACATAGTATATGCTAGGTCTCAGCAACATATAGCTGGATGTGAAATATCAGAGACTGGGTCAGTTCCAGTTGAGTGTGGTGCAAGTGCCATCAGAACATCCACAGCCAGTGCAAGGGCACACCATGATAATGGAAGTAGACGGAGGGTTGAGGAGGACAAGAAGGTGGCAACTTACAATTTAGGCAGAACCTACACCTAGAGGATGTGACGCAGACAATTCCCCAAACTGCCCACACTACATGTGACATGCAGGTGGGGCATAGGCCTAGGAGAATGCTAATATTAAAGACAGGAACAATGAACAGGAACCAAGATCACAATGTGCAACTAATAGGAAGTCAGGCACGTCACATTACAAATGCCACAACACAGACACACTAATTGTACAATATCTCATTGCAGAGGACGATGGCTCACCGGGGGATATGCCTGTCCTGGACTTCCCTGATGACATTAATGACGAGCTGACAAACATCAGCCAGCAGACCCTCCAAGATGTCCTTGGAACCCTCCAGACCCCACCTTCAAACACAAGGAGGAGCACAGAAGTAGCAGCCATCACAGAGGACCCACCCACCACCTCAATTGTACAACATTCCAGCTCCAACCCAGCTGAGGACTCTGATGACACTGGCACCAACGTTGAGAGGACTGTAGTTGGATTACAGCAGGAGCTGGCCAAGGAGGTGCGGGTGGGGATGCAAAATATGTCAGCCAGCCTAGAGGGGGTGCGTTCGTGCATGATGTCATCTGCAGAACCGGCAGCAGCCATGCAAGGGCGAACATCTATTTTGCAAGAACTTCAACAAAGTATGAAGGAAATCAGCACAGCAGTAAGGGAGTGCCCCAACACTTCGCACACCAAACTTTCACTGTGTGCACAAATGCAATATTGACCCCCTCAGGGCCGACCTGGCTGCCTACCACAGTGATATAGCTGCTATACTTAAGAACCAGCAGCTCCTCCTTACTGCAGTACTGCCCTTAATAGCCCCACAGTTGGCAGCTACCGGGATTTCTGACTCCACGTCCTCAAACACTGAAGTGTGTGTTGCCCCTTCAAACCCACCACCACCAAGGGCAGAGGATACGACACACACACATCAGAAGATGAAGACGTGGAACAGATCACCTTCACCCGGTAGAATACCTGGTAGCACAAGTACTTACCAAATGGGCACTTATAACCAAGGTCCCGTGCTTTGTAACATGCCAGTCTTGCAACAGATGCTCAAATGCACTGTCCTCCAGCCCACTCTTTACCTTGACACTATGCTCTGTGATTGTCTTTCACTACCTCATTGGCAATTCATGTTCCTCTGCACTGGATGACAGTTCACCCCAGCATGTCCAATGCCATGCACTTTTTGCACTTGTGTAGTATCACAATACAAGGCGTCACACTAATGGACTCACAATCCTGGTAAATATTGCACCACAGCACTTTAAAATAAATAGCACTTACACAACCACTTTGTCTCTGTGTAATGTGAGACATCAACCGCGAGGGAGATCAGTGATGTTTGCCTCATGTCAATGGCCATAGAATGTCAATACAACTGCCTTGAAAGATTGTGGGCTGATAACTATGCACTGGGGTCTGGATTGTACCACCATCTGTACTTCCTGAGGGTTAATTCTGAAGTAAATAGAAAAATTACAGTATAATGCTGTGTTGGACAGAATAGGCCTGCTTCAAGGGATGTCTAAGCAGAAAAGCAATGTCTTCAAATTTTTCTTCTAGACAATCTTTAGGTATGTGACATTTGACTCTAAAATTTCATCACACACACACGATACAGCAGGAATAGATGTGTACGAGTGTACGGACAAATAAGTAACCTGGCAGTACAATGTAAGAAATGATAGGTGTGAGTTATGTATACTATACTACATAAGATTATACCATCACTCACCTTATCAGGGTTCACATGAACATCAGGCTGCAGGCAGACGTACCACAGTGTCCCAGAGACAAAATCTAGTCTCAAAGTATGACAGATTGAAAACACACATCCAAACTTAACAACACATTGGGAACCATAGTAACCTTGAGGGGTGGGTGCAATGGATGGAAGATGCATAGAGAAGTAGCTTTGGTGTAGCTGCCAATGTGACAGCTCAATTGGGATTTGGATGCAGGATGGAACACAAATGCAAATACTAAATTGACACTGTTCACCCATGCCAAGGCTCTGATCCACAAGCATATGACACATACTGTAAAGGAGTACCTAAATATTTATTTAACTGTAAAAATGGATAATAAAACTAGGGGAAACACCTTAACTAACCTAACCTATCCTAACTACACATTACCCACAACTGGCCCTAACTACCCTAAACGTACTTATTACATGTAACTAAACAGTCTAAACATTAACACCCCCCCCCCCCCCTTATATGACGGGATACATGGAGGACAACATAAACTAACCTAAACACATACTATCTTATCCTAAACAATTATATATTTTTTGTATTTTATATTATATTTTATATATATATATATATATATATATATATATATATATATATATATATTTTTAATACACAAAAACCCCAACTTCATCCCCGCCTATCCACCCTCAACAAAACATGTAAAAATATCATACCCTCCACCCTCAACCCACTTATATTAACTAACTAACAGCCTATTCTAACCTAACACTAAGCCCCCTAAACCCACTAAATATAAGAACCAGGAAAGAGGAGGGAGGGGAGGGAATAATGGCTGAGGGTCCAACAGTTATAAGTTTGCCCTCTGCAGGATCTCTTTTACCCCACACACTCTCCTGTTAATCTGGGACACCTCCTTCTGCATCCTGTCCATTCTGTGCAACATCTGTTGCATGTCATGTTGAATGTTCTTAGATTCAACATTGTCAATGACTGCAGCAGGGGTGGTCTGTGTGCCAGTTGTGGAGGGTTGTGCTGTTGCCAGTGCCATGCTTGGAGGCACTGGCATGCGGCTGCTGTCAGTGGTCCAGGAGCAGATGATGTTGAGGGACCTGCAGTGGTGGCTGTCATCCTTGGTGCCACTTGGGTCGGAGTGGTGGTGCTGGTGGTGGTGGCTGTTGTGGACAGGGATGGGCCCCCTAGGCAAATGCCCTCCAGACCCCTGTGGCTCTCTCATGGTGATAACGTCATGCCATGTGGCGGAACCCAGACTCAACATCCAGAATGTAGCGGTAATGCATCACCCTCCTCTGCATTTCGCGGATCTGTTTGGCATCCATATTGGTTGCTGTTAAAAAAGATGAAGCCAATCATTTGTTACATCATTGTGTGATACAGCTACTGATGATATTCAAAAAATTCATCAAAATTAGCTGAAGCAGGCCAAATCACAGTACATATCACAGATTGTCCCTGAGGAAGTACATGCCAATGCAGCCTACACATGTCCTATCTAACAGCACAGCAATCCTCAAAAAGATGTGTACCTACTTAAATGATCTAAACATCATTGTTCTGCAATTAGTCACATAACACGTCCTCCACATCTGACATGCCAACTTATGACTATCTTCTGGATGACAATCAAGGGCCACAAGATCTGTGATTTGTAAATGGAATTGCCTTGATGGTATGCAGTTGCTAATCATGAGTGGGTATCCTAGGTTGGAACAAATGAATTTCTGAATTACTTGTCTGTGTACTACACTTGGATCCTCACGCTTAGGTACACATATTCATAACCCTAAGCCTGTGCCTCAGGGGGGATGGACATGCAAAACATACTTTCAAACATCAAGGACAGCCAGGAAGCTTTGGACAGCTGTCCATGGGTTTAGTCAGTCAACCACAGGTCAGGAGGGTATCCAACTAGGATAGACACAAACATTGTACAATCACATCCACATTAATGTTCCTAATTGCGGTCAATTGTCAACATCATTTGCTAACACTAATACCTGTCCTACAACAAGCACATAGATACAAGCACCCATCTTGGCTTGAGCTGCATGCACACCTATGACATTGTACTCAAGTGCCACATAAACGTAGCAGAACATGTGGAGCAAGATGCTGCTAGGAAGTCAAACATACAGTCCTACATGTTCATTAGTTAACAGGGAGGCTCAAGTCTGTGGGCAATACTCCGGCATCCCTGCTCTGTGTGATTCAGGGTATGACTTGCTGACTAAATCATGAAAATGGCTACCTCCAAATTTTTCATTACAAGTAATGTAACTACAAATGTCACCCTGTTCACATGGCCATGCCTACAGCGCTGCACTACAATCCCAAATGATGACTCTACGCCACTGACTTTCCAACTCAAATATGGAAAAAAAAGTCTAACTCCAGTCAAGTCACATATCAGATCATGTGCCAGCACATCATACCTTGCTATGTGTCCAACACACAGGAGTCAATCACACAACAGCTGCAAACACAACACAGAACGGAAATATCAACACTTACTGGATATGTCTGGGTCCGCAAATCGAGCCACTTCTCCAATTGTGTAGGGGGCAGGTCCACCTGTAAAGCATGGAAGGGTGAAATATGCTCAATGTCTGTGCACTGTACAACACTTTGAAGAAAAAATTACTGTGCGTGACATTATATCTGATAATCTAGCGTCTCAGGCATGATGACACTCCAACAGAAATACCACTGCAAACATGTATTGACCCTGTCACACCAGTGAGTGATACACACACATATGCACACATGCATTGGCCCTAACAATCATGGGGTGACAAACAATATTCCTCAGTTGGTCGCAGATTCATTTATAGAATGTACTCCATTTATTCATTTGTTGTTATGAGAGACAGGCAAAGCCATGTTCCTGGTGCACTGCAATACCAGTCACTCAGGTATTGTGGCTGGGGCATCAAGGGACAATCAGTTACTGTGTGATGCTCATGTGGCTTGAGTTTAGCTCATGAATTATCATGCTGTCTATGCTCCATTTCAAGTGGGCCTGTGTTGTCTGTAGGTTACATATGCTACAATGACAGTGTATCCTGAGCCAGATATGGCCCCTATGACACCCTAATGGCAGGGATCCTGTGTGTTACTTGATGACAATCTGATGCTAAACATGGATCGTCCATTTATCTAAATTAATACAACAGAGAATTATATGCAGAGAGTGTCTAATTTGGTCATCTGTGACAGAATGCATGGGCACAGGTGTAGTCATTGCACCTGAAATGTGTCACCCATTGCCCTGTGTACCCATATCGGGTATTGGAATTCACAGTTAGCCACATTCATCATCTTACATTAGTCAAGCTGGGTGATCTGCAGGTATACAACAAAATGACACTGTCCCATTATTGAAACATGATTTAGCAAATGTCCTACTGTGGCAATCATGATGATGTAGGTTTCAATGTGAATGCACCTTGGGAATGGCAGCAGTCACAGGAATGCTGGTCTTCTGATCTTAGCATACACCAATGTATGTGATAGCCTTCACACTGGGAAGTTAGCTATTGTACATATGCTGCACTAGATCAGCAGGGGTGTACCAAACGTAAAGTGGCAAAGTATTTGGGCACTTTATATGTATGATGGAATCGGTCAGGGGTCCCTTGAACAACATCATGCAAGTAATAAATTGTGACCATTCAATCCCCAACTTCAGATATCCCATGATGACCCAATAACTTTTGAGAATTGCATGGCTATAAAGTGACACAGATGGCAAATGCATCAGCTCTGTTGCAGCTATTGTGCTCAAGGCAAATTAAAACACACAGGAACAATGAACAGAGGGCCAGATATATTTTTTATTCCTCAATTTGTAGTATTTGCTTCATGTTTTACGCTACAACTATGGAAAGTATCACTAAACATTTAGATATGTACCCGTGTGCATTACTTTGGCATCCATTTCTAATTTAATTGCGACACAAACCAAGTCAAAGTATCAGCCTAGAATGTTACCTGAGGTTAGGAAGAACTTTGTACGTATGGCCAGGAATGCAGTTCAGACATGTATTCCAAATAATTGGGGACCACATTAATTCCTTGCTTTAGCTTGTAAAATACATCTCTTTCCTGGTACGCTCACAGACCATGAATGAAACATATGTTTGAGCCGCATTACCATCATCTATTGACGTCAAAGCAGCACTAATTTACAAGATCAAGATGTGTTTTGCAAGTTTGTGCTGCTGTTGCGTCAACAAATGACGGTAATGTGTACCAAATATTGTATAAATCAGGGCCACTGTATATTTAACTTGCACTCCACATGTCCAAAAACATTGCATGCAGCATTTCAACAAATCTGCTACTGTTACTACAGAGCATTTAAATGTGCCCACTACTCTGAATTGTGCCCAGTAGCAGGGCCACCAATCACCACACCCAGGTGGTCCAGCAGGTCTTTCTCCCTGGCAACAAGGTCAGCCCAGCAATGCTTGAGTTGGTGGTCATTGCGCAGTGTGTTGAAAATTCTCCTCAGATGGTACTTCACCTTGGACCACCTGAGCCTCCTCGCCTCCGTGTGCTACCCCTGTATCACCCTGCCACCAGCCTCAATCATCAGGGGGAGGAAGTGGCACACCAGCCAAATGAATGCCCCCAGCTCCTCCTCGCCCATTCTCCCCAGACGTGGCCTGCCCAACATGACCAAAATGATAGTTAAAGGTAAGGGAACAGAGGAAAATACAGGGAAAGGAGGGAGGAAAATGAAAGTTAAGTAACCCACAAACAGCCTAACAATCCCCAAACTGACAATACCCACTACAGACTCCCAACAGTACAAAGACAAAATTAGACACCAAATATGACAAAAACACACTTACACTGAACAACTGAGACAATTACTAAAACAACAGATGACAAATAGGATGGCACACAGGAGACAAATGCACAATGTGGACAGACAAAACTCTCAGCACAGCCACATAGTATAGAAAAATCACAGACTGCAAAGTGAAAGTACACCCACTGTACAATTTCTGTAAGCAGGATATCCTATTACATCACTTCCTGTCTCAAATGCATTGCGTTTTTATTATGATGCATGAAAATGTTATGACGCTGACGGGCTGTGCGTCAAATTATGTTGACACAAATGCTTCAAAATTCCCCTGTATTCATAGTTCCATATATTTTTTATTGATAACCAATTTCATGGGGTACAGTGTATGAATTACCGCTCAGGCCCAATGGATGTATAATGGCTGTGAGCGTCATTTTTTAATGCATATGCAGCACATTTTGCCGCATATGCATTTTTTACGCATTTGCGTCAAAATATCTGTCTTTAACTGAGTTTGTGTAATTTCTCTCATTTTTAACATACATGAAATATGTAAATGAACAGAGATAGGCTGTCTGCGCCTGAATTGTGTGTTCCAGTGTTTTGGGCACATCTGGCAGACCACACTACTGCGGACCATAATACTCATGTTGTTGTACCGGATTAGCACTCTTAACTGACGCAACAGCTACCCAAACATTTTGAATAAAAATTGGTATTATTACCTAGTTTGAGCAGGTGGTGCGTCAATAGAGGATAGCAAGGCTTTGCAACTTAATACATTCACTCATGGCCTGTGTGTTTCTGTCTGTGAATTGGCTATTTCAATTGTTGTTGGACCTCTGTGTGAACGTCACAAGACTTGCTTTCATTAATGTGCTTGTATGCATGTGTTGTAAATGTGGATAACCATAAGATGCTATTCAGTGTGGAAGTGAGTTGGGATATGTGTTTGTCATACACGTAGCATCTAATGCTGTGTGAACTTCCCTGACTTTTGGGACAAAACATCTCCCATGACAAACTATGCACAGGATAGATAGAGGATGGTTGATAATGGCAATGTTACAAGAGTAAGCCATCACATGTACTGGAATGTTGGATACCACTTCCTAGTCACTTGTTTGTATACTACCCATGAGTCAGGCATTTGAAAATGCTCTGTAAGTACAGTGTTTGTGACACAGAGTCCCAAAACCAATCCAAAAATGTGATGTCACTCCACAGTTTGAGTCATATAAATGACCTATGTTTCTCTTGTGGCAGTGGAGGACCAGCAGACCAAGTTGCATGTGTTCACATATTTCCAGTGGTTAATTGCACAAAGGTGTCCAGTTCAAGTGTGTGGCCATGTGTACCCTGTGTCATTATTGGCCTCCATGTTGTCACAGTTATGTGCAGGTCTAGTCATGAGTCTGTGGAGCCATTCCCTGCATTAACAGAGTATCCTTCAAAGCAGAATTGACCGAAAGCCAAAGAGGAATTGACAACACACATGGAGATAGTCCAGCTATGGCACTGCTGAAGTTTTATGAGGCAGACAACAGGGCAACCTTGGTGTGCTCACAAACTTAATGGATCAGTAATTAGAAACCAGCAGGTTTCATTACAACATTTGTACACAGGGTGGCCTCTAAAATTCCCACTGCAACAGGGAACATCAGTGCCTCTGTGCTGATTAATCTCACAGCTAGTCACCACGCAAGCACCATCACTGGGTTGTAATCTGTGTGTGGACCGTCAGGGCACAAACATGTTTTGTCCTTACATGCACATTAGCTAACGTTGTTTGTTGTGCTGGAGGCACCATACCCAATCCATGCATGCAGCCATAGTACACTGTCACTGTTTGTCACTCATGCATACATGAAACCCAGACAATGGATAGGGCTGGGATTAGGCTGATTTATACGGCAATGCACAACAAGGATATAAATAAAATGGCAGCGTCTGAAACATTCCAGGCAGCAGCAATGGCAGTGCAGGTTCAAATTGCTGATCTGCATGGAAGTGCTCACAGGTGTAAGAAGGCAGAGAATGAGGGCTGTGAGATCCCGGCAACCAGAGCACCAGTTGTTTGAAAAGAGCCACTTGCCAACATGTGGAGGACAGCTAGCAGCTTGGTCTCTGGTGGAATGATGTGGGGTGTCTGCAAGCTGGGTGCCAACTGTGGCTCAATGTGGCCCAGCAGCTGCTGTATGGCTTGCCAGTTTAGTCTGTACCTCTGGATGATGTCATGTTCCCTGAGGCCCAGAAGGGTGATCCTGGTCCTGAATATCATTTCCTACCTTCTGCGTTGCCTTTGGGGTCCCTGTTGGTGTGGTGGAAGCTGCTGCTGTTGGTCCTGGGTTCTGGGTCTTCGTGCATGCTGGATGAATAGCACCTCCATGTCTTCCTTTTGGAGCTCTGATGTTGCTTCTGTGTGTTTTCCTGAAGTACTGGTGTGCTTGCCCCATTTTAACGCCTGCCCTGACCCAGGCGTTACTTTTTGACCCAAATCAGGTTGTGCGCCATTTTCCGACTCCCTGCCATGCGGGATTTTTGTGTGGTTGGATAAATCTGGCGCACAGGTGTTTAAGTCATTTTTTGGACGGAAACGCCTACCTTGCATGTCATTAACGAAAGGCAGTTTCACGCATCCAGAAAATGACGCACACGGTGGAATTTTGACGTTCGCGGGGTCGGGCGTCAAAGTATAAATATGGTGTTAAGTTTGCGCCGAATTTGCGTAAAAAAAATGGCGCAAATCCGGCGCAAGCAGAGTATAACTATGTCCCTAAGTTTATCAGAACTGCATATGAGCAAATGCATACCACAGTCTTGCAGGCAGTCAAGAAGTATACAAACCTTCTTCTCCCTCATCAATACTGGAATAACATTCAAAATCTAGCTTACAACAGCCACATACCTTCAGGTCTAGGGGTTTAAGGTCAATTTCTACCTTTCCCAAAACCTAGTTGAAAGAACTGAAAAAGACATTGAGGGGGTCATTCCAACCCTGGCGGTCAATGACCGCCGGGTTGGAGGACCGCGGGAGCACCGCCGACAGGCCAGCGGTGCTCCCAAGGGCATTCCGACCGCGGCGGTAAAGCCGCGGTCGGACCGGCAACACTGGCGGTCTCCCGCCAGTGTACCGCCGCCCTTTGGAATCCTCCAAGGCGGCGCAGCTAGCTGCGCCGCCGAGGGGATTCCGACCCCCCCTACCGCCATCCAGTTCCCGGCGGTCCGCCCGCCGGGAACCGGATGGCGGTAGGGGGGGTCACGGGGCCCCTGGGGGCCCCTGCAGTGCCCATGCCACTGGCATGGGCACTGCAGGGGCCCCCGTAAGAGGGCCCCTACAAGTATTTCACTGTCTGCTTGGCAGACAGTGAAATACGCGACGGGTGCAACAGCACCCGTCGCACCTTCCCACTCCGCCGGCTCGATTACGAGCCGGCATCCTCGTGGGAAGGGAGTTTTTCCCTGGGCTGGCGGGCGGTCTTTTGGCGACCGCCCGCCAGCCCAGGGAAAAACTTAGAATACCCTCCGCGGTCTTTCGAACGCGGAGCGGTATTTCGGAGGGGGGAAGTCTGGCGGGCGGCCTCCGCCGCCCGCCAGACTTGGAATGACCCCCTGAGTGTTGGACCACTATCTGTTCTCCGAACAAAGGTATCCAAGGTATTCAAATCTGAAATACTAGCACAGTCATACTCTAAGTCTTACTTTTTTAGTAAAGGGCATCTCATAGAATCAGTCTGATTCAACATATCTATATCCCTCTATCTCTATAACCATTAATGAAAGAATTCAACAAAGTACCTATTGTCAAGAAAGTTTGGTTTCCAGACACACTATTCTAAGAAAATTCAAAGAAAGATTTTGGGATACAAGAAAGCTATAGAATTTCCTTCTGAGGAAGCCTGGATCCCTGATTTGTTTGCAATATTTAGAGGTCAATCTTTGAGTTGGCAATCACGTTTGAAGATATATCAAAAACTGCTAGGGCATCTGATATTTTGCCTATGTTAATGTATCCCATCTAACAACACAGTGCTATGCAGGGTCTTGTCACCACTGCAGATCCCATTTCCTGAGACAATTCATCTTGCTTCACAATAGTCGCCTCTCCCCCTCTAAGATTTATCTAGGTAGGACAGTTTAACCATTTATTCTCGCCTTCATGTTGAACCGTGAAATTATATTTGATCACATTTCACTGAAATGTACCAATGATTATTTGCTTGTTTTGCATTACGGCTGTCATCTACAATACAATCTGGAATATGAAGAAACAAAACTATTGAAAATTGTTTAAATGTGATTAGATATATTTCTTGTATGTCTCAAAATCCCATTTGGTAACCTGACAATATATAGGACTGGGACAAAAAGCATTGTTTTTTCCCCTTCTGGCTAGATATAGGTCTGGGACAAATTAGCATTGTTTTTCTCCTTCTTTCTTGACAGCTCACTAAAAGAAGCAAATGCTTGTAGGTGGAACAAGAGATCTACCTTTAATCTGTATATAAAACATCTATCATACACCGTGTGTTCCAGAATAGTTTAAAAAAACTTATAATACTTCAAGGACAGAAATCTTACAATTTTAAGAAAACTAAGAAAACTTAAGTACTACCTCTTGTGATGCTGCTGATGTAGCAACGTTTAGACTAATCCGTACTCGGCCTTATCTGAGAAAGTGCAGCCCTATATAAAAAGTAGTAAGATGCTGAATCTCTTGCGGGCAGTTTTTTTAATCCTAGGTGGTTTGAGGAGGCAGCTAGAACTTAGCAGTAGTTTTCTTCCATGACCTGCAGCACACTTGGGCATGTTATTGTATAGATCATTTGTCAATAACGAGTGGTTCAGATGTGTTAATACTGGAAGAGCATCTGCAGTATGGTTACCCATTTTAGACTTAACTTTCTTCCAAAGGATTGTTTGGCATTTTCGGGCT
Source organism: Pleurodeles waltl (assembly GCF_031143425.1). Lineage (NCBI taxonomy): Eukaryota > Metazoa > Chordata > Amphibia > Caudata > Salamandridae > Pleurodeles > Pleurodeles waltl. Next base: position 1,649,614,978 of record NC_090445.1, read on the forward strand.
TCGCCATTGGACCCGTATAATTCAATGTCTATTTGTCTACTAAAATGCTCTTGAGTCTTATGACGCTCAGTTTTTCGCCACCTTTGTCATTATCTCTGTTATTCAGATCAATGACTTCACTTCATGCTTGCACACTAGGGGGCATATTTACAAAGAAATGGCTTGTACACTAGGGGGCTTCAATTGGAGAGAGCAGAAGTGCTCCATATCTTCAAAGAAATGTCGCAGACGTGCTATCTCCATGCTTTGGCGCACTTTAGGCTGGAGGCATAGTGCAAGGGTGTCTGCGTTGTGGTCAGAATGGCTTCTGTACTGGAAGTGGAACCTTCTTACACAAAAACTATCCTTTGCACACATGCAAAAAGGAAATAACAAGAAGAAATACAAATATTTATCCTTGTCATGCACGCCTCAGGCAGGCACACCGTTTTGGAGCAAACCCATGTCTAGATCTCTTAGTAAATGTGTGTTTGTGTCAAAATCCATGGGTGGATGCACGGGAATGCCCTGCACTACCCACAAAACGCCTACCTGATGCAGAATAACGAGACAGCACAATGTGCTGGCTCACTTTACTGGCTTATCAACAAACAGCTCTCTGCCTTTTTAGAGCAAAATAATTTACTCCATCCCCCAGTCAGGCTTTCACCGGGGCTTCAGCACAGAGACCACTTTGTGGAGGTGGCAGACACGATCAAGCTGGCGGTGGATTAGGGGAAGCAGGTTGCACTGGTTCTTCTGGAGCTATCCACAGCTATTGAAATGGTCTTGCACTCCGGTCTTCTGCAGCATCTCTGTGCTTGGATGGCCCAGCCTTGGCCTGTTTGTCCTCTTTCATGGCGGAGAGGTCTCAATCAGTCTGGATGGCCCCATTTGTCTCACAATCCATGGCATTGAGATTTGGAATGCCTCAGGGGTCTGCTTTGAATCGTTTGGCATACAAATCATTTTGTACGCTAATGATACACAAATCCTCTTCACATTAGACCATAAAACTCCCAATGCTTTGCGTGTTTCAATGGATGCGTGATAGTTGCCTCAAGTGCACCTCTAGGAAGACAGAAATCTTGCTCTTTGGGTCCCCTCCATCACTTGGGGTCATGGCCTTTGACCACAAGATGTTCCCACTCCAGCTACCCGCGGCAACATCAGCACACAATCTGGGGGTGAAATTTGATAACACTGTCTTTTACGCCTCAGGTGGCGGGGTAGTACGTGCCTGTTTTGGCCTGTTAAAAATGCTAAAAAAATTCCTGCATCTGCTTCCCCTCATGCAGCAAAAAACAGTGATCCAAGCTTCAATTACTTCTAGGTTGGATTACGCCAACTCATTTTTACTAGGGGCTGCCTGCCTACCTCCTGAGAAGATTGCAGCTTGTGCAGAATGCTGCTGCTCATCTCTTGCTGCGTCTCCCCAGGAATGCCCACATTTAGCCAGCTATAAAACATCTACACTGGCTGCCTGTGAAAGAACGTGTCAGGTTTAAAGGCCCAGTTCTTATTCATAGAGCTTTTTATTATAAAGGCCTTCAGTACCTGTCCAACAGCTTTACTCCGTATCGACCGAATAGGTCACTTTGGTCCTCCAGTTCCTTGCTGGCGGTCATCCCTCAATATAGAAGGAAAAAATGGAGTGGTAACTTTTATTCCTATTTGGCTGCCACGGAGTGGAACTCTCTTCCACTGCAACTCCGGGGTACAGGGGACATTTCACTTAAAAAAAGAAAACTTAAAGACCAGGCTTTTTGAGTCTGCCTTTTCAATTGGGCCAGATTTAACTGTCAGCGCCGGGACACTCTTGAAGTAGCTGTTGCGCTGTATTAACCCACAAATCAAATATCAGCACTCAACATTTGCTTGGCTTTGTAAATATCAAAAAGGATTTTGCATCTCTCTGTGTCAAAAAAGTGATGCAACTCGAAGCAAAATCTTGGTAAATCTTGGCCTATACTTTGTAAGCTTGAATTAATATTAACAGGTTGTAACTGATCGAAAGAGATTTTCTTCACTAGGCCAAGCCCATACTTTCGAATCCTACAATTTGGCCTTCCTCACTGGAGCAATTCTTACCATCTCCACAGTGTTGAAGAATTTGGATGTACTGATTGACAAACAGCTACCTCACAAACCACTTGTGGCTGCCATTATGAAGGTGGCTTTCCTTTATTTGAGATCACTCTGCAAGCTTTTTCCAAACCTGGTGCTGTAGTCCCTTTGGTCTGGTCCTAAATCCCACCTTTACTATGGAAAAGGAGACTATCTTGGCCCACCTAAATTCTTCACCATTGCAACAATTGTAGAATTCGAATATGTGACGGAACAACTAGGTCCTAAACAACGATAGCCTAAACCACTACTGCTAAACAACTACAAAGTCTCTACAACGAAGTACTGAACAACTACCGTCTATATACAATTTTTCCTCTAAATTAAAGGAAAGCCATGACACCTCCAAGCTGCTGGCAATAAATAAAAAAATGTATTTGGAAAAATGACTCCCATCCAAGGGAAAAAATGTTGTAGGTTTGGGAGCTCCGGAGCCTGTCCGGGACCGATTCATTATAGCTTCTGCATTCTGGACTTTGTTTCAAGCATATATATATATATATATATATATATATATATATATATACATATATATATCAACACTTTGTTTGGCATTTCCCTCTCTGCACCTGAACGCCAATGGTGCTGGAATGGGACGTGCGCCACCACGTCTTACATTAAACACGATACCTTAAGGATCATTAAGGCAACCAGCACTTTGCGATTGGCAAACCAAAGGTTTATTTAGACAAAACAGGAACGCGTTTTGGCGTGACCGCCTTTATCAACCTGCGGGCCGCCATTTTGGCCCCCTTTATATATCCTATGTATTTGGCTGTCATTAGTTCACTTAAAGCAACACAATGCATTGAAATATAATGTATAACACAAACTACCAATAAATCACAAATAAATACATAACTTCATGAATCATACAAACACATTGTATAAATGCCATTTGAAAAATAAACATTGTCTGGATGAAATGTAGGTCATCTATTGAAGCTATAATTATAAATATAATAAGTTATAATGAGGCTGCAGGTTTTTCTCATTTTACTCATTTTACAAGGGGCATTGGTGTCTTGCTGAAGTTCTATTGCTCATCTATCAAGAAAGGCATGTGCTGAGAAGGTGCAATAAATAATTTGAGGCATATTCTGCACCCGTGTTGGCATTCTAAGACAATGAAGGTAATACACTGGCTCCCTGGGATGACACTAAGGGAAGGAAAACAAACATCCCTGAGGCTAGAACTCCTCTTACAAACCAACTATTTAAAGCCCAGTGTTTCCGTTGGTCCTTGGCCTCTCTTGGTAACAGGGCGGAGCCATGATAGAGATGGGCCTCCGCGCATCCCTAGAGACTGGGTGGGCTGAGTGCAGGCATTAGAATGTTGCGCTAGACACGTGCCTTGCGGCGCTTTCAGAAACTGGGCACCTAGGTCATACGATTGTGAGGGTTCTCATTGAGCGGGGTCGTACTGCACTGGTGTCATGGGGGATCATTTAGAGCATGGCACAGCAGGAGCCCCTCCCTGCAAACCTGCAGTTACCCTGCCCTATTTAGAGATGGGGGACTATTGATTGTGCAAAGATGGAGCTTCCACCAGCACTGCCGGCATGGTCAGTAGCAGCGGCCTGCCGGTCATGATGCGGCCCAAACCAGTCAGAAGGGAGGGGTAGGGAATTAATTTTTACCCATTTTACTGAGAATACAGTATAGTTCTGACTGTATCACCTTTAAAGCTATTAGTAGTAAAGCTATTGACTTTATTTCACATCACTTGACTAGGTACATTCATGGTCGCACCCTATGGCCTACATTTATACGTTTTTAGAGCCGCATTTGCGCCGCATTTTGACGCAAAAACGGCGCAAACTTACAAAATACAATTGTATTTTGCAAGTTTGCGCCGCTTTTGCTTCAAAAAATGACGCAAATGCGGTGCTAAAAAAGTATAAATATGGGCCTTTGTTTTTCCTTGGCCAACCTCTGGATGAGCCCCAAAGTCCGAAAAGGTAGAAATGTTCGCTTCTCTTTCTGTGCCTGAAGTTTGGAATCTCTGATCCCATAACCTTCGAGCACAATGGAATCTTTTATGTTTTAGACGCGCCTTAGAAACTTGATTTTTCCATAAAGAATTTTCTGCTTAATGTGATTTAGTCCGATTTTACTTCACCCTCTAGTTAACGCCAAGAAACTGTTCGTCATAGGAGCGCTCTATAAACTAGATTAGCATAATCTAATAATAACATTACATTATTCCAAAGGCCCTTCACTTTTTTGAGTAACTCCTCACATTTAATGCAGCATTTATTTATTTATAGAATTTAAAGCAATCCAGCCCCTATCTCATAAAGCTGTTTACAGGTCTAAAACCCCTAGATAGCGACAGATGCTTTGCGGCTCTGCTGTGTTTTATCTTTCCCTACAAAACATAGAAGCCGTGCTTTCATTTGTTGTCCTCTGTCCTGCAATAGCTTCTGACCTGCTGGGTGTTGTCAACTTTAGTGCATGAGGAGGCCCACCCTACTCAGGGCAGTCTTCCAGAATCAGAATGCATCTGCCTGTGGGCATGGCAGACCTCTGCAAGGAAAATAAATAATTGCCACTATGTGCAGGGAGAAAACTCCCTACAGGCCAGGGTCACAGTTCTATTCTATTGCAGAAAAAAACCCGCTTTGGATTTTCGGTTCAGAAATACAAACAAGCTGAGTTAGCTGCAGCAACACACTGGATTCAGTTTTAAAGGAAGTGCTTCCACCGCATTGCTGGTAGCATTCATTATCAAAGACTTCTCTATCAAGCAAGTGGGACTTCTCATTATAATAAAGGTTGCTTAGCCAGGAAGGCCTTTGCCCACCTGCAGCTTGACATTCCACCCATCAGGCTCTATGACCCCGGCTGTGTTCATCAGGAAAGGGACGTTCTGGCTAAACTGATGAAGTCTTCGTTTAGTTGCTAGAGGAATTTGCTGTTTGATTCACTCCATCAGGCAACATGATTGTCCTTTACCCAGTTGAATGCAATTTGTGCAACTTCTCTAGCTAAAGCGCAGCGTTGTGCTTATGGGTAGAGTATGGTAGGTTTTAGCTGAATACCTTCTATGATTTGGAAAGGGGGACGTTATGCAACAGCGTCTGCTCTTGTGATGTCAACACTTTGCCAACTATACAGTTATTGTGCCTTGTGTTTGTGAGGACGTGCTGTGGTATAACTAACATCCTCTGTTAGTTCTGAAAGGGAAGAGTATGTGAATGAGTGATTTTTTATTGAGTCAACAATTGTTTGCAATCATAGGGGCCAGTTCACATTGGCATTTATGAGTATGAGAAGCATGCCGTCCTATGGGCAATCTGCAGTTTTTGAGTTATGTTAATGAGTGACACGTCGCTATCTGTATGCCCATTGGCCCTTAGGTGGTTGTGTAAAACAATGGTGTAGATGCAAGTAAGATGAACTGTTGTTGTCTTGTAAAGATTAGTTGCCATACTTATTAGTATTTACTGACTAGTATTTGGATATTTCACTTTCTTATTGTTATCTAAGTAGTTGAAATCTAGCAAGAGGAAACAGAGTGTTGTGTGAATTTACACCAACAGTGTGATTTCACAGAAGGCCTGGTCATCCAGATGGTGTAATGCACAGATCCTATACAAACATTTAATAGCAGGGATATTGTTATTGCTGTACATTCACAGCAAGTGATTACAATAACAAACGAGAGAGCAAGTGAATTTTGTAAGATAAGCAGAACATGCGCAACACTGGGTCCTCGTGACCAGCTGTAGTGGCCGGGGTGGCAGGCAGTGGACTACAGGTCCCACAAAAGGCTACAGTAACAGGCGCTAGCTGCACCACCAGTGCATGTCTTTTGCACAAAACCTGGGAGGCTATACCCGGTTGTTCACACTTCCCTGACAAGGTGGAACCCTAGTCTGCTGTTATTGAGGGAAAAGGAGATGTATGCAGCCACCCAACCATAAGATGAAGTGGTGCCCAGACTGTCTGAGATCAAAGGGCTCTCTCCTCCAGGACCTCCTACTCAAATTGAGTCCTTAAACATGAGAATACTCTCCTTTTATTCTAAAAAGGAGGAAAAACACAAATAACTTTTTCATAACTCTGAGTACATACCTAATAACCTTCTCCTTAGTCTCTTTTCTGGATGTAATATCCACAGTTGACCAGGAAGTGCTCTAAAGCAGTGGTCCCCAACCTGTGGGGACCCCTTGGGCCGTAAAGCCTCATCAAGGAGTCAGCAACTGCTTAGAAAATTAAATAATATTAACAGATTAATAAAGTCTATATAAATAAAGTTGCCAAACAACAAAAAATTGTAAACCTTACTGTAAATGTCAAGGAATTTGAAATTGGAGGCTAAAAGTAAATTAGTATCCTCAGATTGATTTGTGGGTGGAATGCTGGTGCATCAAACAAAATATAGTATGGATGTTGTGTGGCTTCAATTGAATTTAGAAATGCTCCAACCTTCCTATTAATTTTTTTATTTATTTAGATTTGTTTGCAAATCAAGTACGTGTTATTACTTGTGATGTGTTTGATGAGGGCTAATTTCTGTATTTTTTGTTTATTGTTTTGTGTTTCAAATCATCAACAATGTCTAGGCCAGGGTCCCTGGGTTCCAGTAATGACTCAGTGGGGGGGTCCCCAGATTCCAATAATAATTCAGTGGGAGTCCTTGGGTTCCAGTAATGATATAGTCAGGGTCCACAGAAGTCAAAAGGTTGGGAACCCTGCCATAAAGGTTTGGTCACACTATGTATTAACATCTCTAGTTTAGAGCATGTAGGTAATAATTCAGAACAGAAATGTTTGAAGGCAAAGGTAAAGTAGGTTATTGCCCAAGGTATCCATCTTCCAAGGGGCCAAATTGGAAAATGTATTTCCTCTCTCTGTTACCACTGTTTATATATTTTTCTTTCCCTCTCTCTGCCTACGTCTACCTTCTTCTACCTTAGACTCTGCCTCTCACCAACAAGAATCTTTTTAAGGTTTTTTGGGGTCCAAGCAAGACATATTTCAGCAGTTTTTTGTGACCCAGGTTCTGAAATGTTAACATATGATTCAATATTGTTTGGCAGTGTGCATGCTTGTATTACCAAAAATCTGTAATAAAATTCAAATTAGTTGCTAACAGGGAGCACCAAAAATACCTTGCATTTGGCCCCAAAAGTTCTTAATTTGACACTGAGTCAGAGTCAGTTGTGAATGCCTCCAAATTAATTAAATTAAATAGAATGAATTGAACAGAATCTAGGGAGCCTGGGTCTTGAAGGTACTTTTCTCCCCGATATTGACTCAATGCAAACAAGAACAGTCTTTGGTGCAGAATTCAGTGGGAAGTATGGAAGTTAAGGTCATCAGTAAACTGACCTTCTAAGAAACAAGTAACAATAGAGGTACACTTATGTTCAGTGAATCTTACGTCTTTTATGTGTTATGAAGCAAACACATTAGCCTATGGCTTAGTTAGGATTAAGAAGTTCGTACACAGTGAAACGAAAGGATGTTTGGACAAGGACAAAGTCAGGTGGTAAAGTGTAGAGTAGGCACATCACAAGAAGGCAAACAGTACTCACAGGCATCCACTAGATACACGCACCTCTATCACCAACCCTTTTTTTCTGCCTCACTATATTGACAACCTTTATTACATGCCTTTGAGTTGCACATACACCAAACTCCATCGGCTTTCCCCTCACCCTGGAGATCACTAAATTAAATAATGTTAATTAAGTTATGGCAGAAGCCTAACAGTAGTGCCCAGAAAACCAATGAAGTGGAAAGAAATGAAGAGGGTATCAATAAAAGACCAGCTTAATGCTGATTAGTGTCACATTTTAGTTCTTCGGTAACATCTTTGGAATGGTGTTTGGACAAAATATCTGGAGACAGAAAATATTGGAAATTAAGGGCCTCATTACGGGTTTGGTGGTCCGTGGACTGCTATGGGGGAGTTGGAGGTAGGACTGCTGCTGGGTTGGCGGTCAGGGTGCCGTATTACAAGTCATTCAGGCCTATGGAGCAAAGACCGCCACAGTCCCGCTGGCACTGCCGAGCAGCACAGACCACCAAAGCTGCAAAGCAACGCAAACAGGCCAGAAGAGAGTCTTTCCACCGGACACATTATGAGGTTGCACACCACCAATCTGACCATGGCAGTCCAACCACCATGTCTCAGCAGGCGGAATTGGGGACTATAAATAGAGACATTCTCCTGCAGGCAGCCTTACACGTCTGGTGCCGCCATGGAGTCCATCACGCATGTCCTGCCACTGCTGATGGTTATTGAAAGTGCACAAAATCTACACCACCATGGGTCCAACAGCCCGTAAGTACACACACCTACCTGTGTCATGCCGCTCAACAATCGATCGTCGTGCTGTGATCCCAAGATATGAAGTGCATGCTACAGGCACCAAGTACACGTCTCATTCTGTTCCGCATCAGAATCAAACACAAAGAAGGACACATTCACAGTCACAATACACCCCCTTTGTGCAGGTCACTCATGCTGCACCATAACACTACACCAAAACACACGTCTGACCATGTCAGGCACACAGTGTAGGAAAGTGCCCCTTGTTGTATGGTTACTCCCACAATTTTTGCTTGATATTGATGCTGACTTGACTGAGAATGTGCTGGGATCCTGCTTACCAAGCCTCAGCACCATTGTTCTTTCCCTAAAACTGTACCATTGTTTCCATAATTGGCACATCCCTGGCACACAGATAAGTCCCTGGTAAAAGGCTGGAAAGTTTGGTATCAAACTTCTCAGCACAATAAACCCACACTGATGCCAGTGTTGGATTTATTGTACAGTGCACCTAGAGGGCATCTTAGAGATGCCCCCTGTATTTTAACCAACCATTTAGTGTAAGGCTGACCAGTCTGTGCCAGCCTGCCACTAAAGGACAGGATGCTGACCTCATGGGGTGAGAGCCTTTGTGTTCTCTGAGGCCAAAACAAAGCCTGCTGTGGGAGGAGGTGCTTCACACCTCCTCCCTGCAGGAACTGTAACACTTGGTGGTGAGCCTCAAAGGCTCAGGCCTTCTGTTACAGAGCCCAAGGGCAGCCCAGATAGTGGAGATGTCTGCCCCTCCTGGACCAAGCCCTACTTTAAGCAGCAAGTCCTGCGGGAAAAGTAGGTAAAACAGTAAGAGTGGTTACTTCAGCTAGGACCACCCCAGAGCTGAAGTGACCCACTCCCTGCAGAATCCTCCATCTTGGTTTGGAGGAAAAGGGACCAATAGGATTAGGAATGTGCCCCCTCCCCAAAGGGAGTGGACACAGGAAGGGTGTAGCCACCCTCAGGGACAGTAGCCACTGGCTACTGCCCTCTGACCCCTCTATGCTCCTAAATCTAGGACTTAAGGGCTTCCCTGAACCTAGCTCACCATATTCCTGGCAAACTCAAAACAAGAAGAAAGAAGGACTGGTAAGCCGAACCCCCAGCAGTGAAGACTCCAGATGACAAATGACTTGGCCCCAGCCCCACCGACCTGTCTGCAGCTTCAGAAGTCCTGCTACAAAAAGGCAACGCATCCTCCAGGACCAGTGACCTCTCCAAATCTCCAGAGGACTGCCTGACCACCAGAGGACAAGAACTCCGGAGGACAGCAGCCCTGTCCAGAAAAAACCCTCCAAAAGGACTAAAGAACTGTCTCAGATCCGCATGTTCTGCCCACCCACAGAGTCCAGGTGGCCCACTGGTCCAGAGCAGGTCCCCAGGTGATTCCGACCTTGTGTCCATCCTGGGTTGACTCTTCCTGGCCAACACGATGATGCTGCAGCCTAAATCTGGAGGACCGCCCTGACCGGGAGAGATCCTGACGAAGATTCCCGATGCCTAAAGGTACCCCTGCGCCCACAGCCCCCTTGCCTTGGGGAATCCAACCACTGGATACTGGTGACCCTCCTCCTTTTCCAGCCTGTTCTTTCCCGGAACCTACCCCCTGCCCCAGCCTGCAGCATTTCTGTACCTCCGCGGTCCCCCTATTGAAAAGCATTGGGAGCCTGACGATGTGGTTGCACTCTGCACCCGGCTGGTCCCATGTTGCTGGTGGTGTAAGTTTGGGGTCATCCTGAACCCCAACCAGTGGACATCCAAACCCCCAGAGACTGGAACTTCAGGTTGAATACTTACCTCAAAACTGCACTAACACTTCTCCCACCAGGATTGTTCCGAACATTTTACTGTCAACTTTTAAAAGTGAAAAGTGTTACTTGCCTGTCAAACGTTTCCTTTGCCAAATCTAAATAAAGTGCTATTGAAACATATGTTCGAGGCTTACCTGCAAATGTACTCACCTGCAACAATATCCTTTTGGTTCTAGAAATAAAGTAACATAATATATTTTTCAAATATAAATACATTGGCCTTGAGTTAGTCATTGAGTGTGTGCCTAATTTAGTGACTGGGTGTGTAAAACAAATACCTTGCACTACACTCTGATAAGCCTAACTGCTTGACCACACAACCACAAAGGAGAGCATTAGTATTATCAACTTTAGCCTCTGTTAAGCCTCTGGGGAACCCCTGCACTCTGTGCACACTATGGCCCTCTTTATGGGTCTGGCGGTCCTCAGACCGCCAGACTCACGGTGGCGGTTTTACAACACAAGGTGGACAACACAAGTCACTCAGGAACTACATAAAGTGAGAAAATGAATTGCAGAACAAATGTACACAAAAAACTGTTTAGATTGATTAAATGTACATTTTGTAAAGTCCAAGGCCATTGGCCAGTCCATATGTCTCTGCACAGGCACATCATTGTGCCCTCACTTGACTCCTAACTGTCAGGGAACCTCCACAGGAAGGGTCATCAAGTGGGCAGGCAGGCGGGCACCTCAGGGATCATCTTTGTGGATGGGGGAGGATTTGGGAGGGGTGGGTTTGGGTTTTGGTTTGGGAGGGGTGGACTGCTTCTTGGGAGGGGTGGGCTTCTTCTTGGGGGGGAGGGGAATGGGTGCTTGTAGGGGGGCAGGTGTGACCAGCTCCACTGGGTCCCTGTGTGTCTGTGGTGTCATGACCCGAGGTCCCGTGGTCAGGTGTGTCCCCACTCAGTTGCACCCTGTCTCCTTCGCTTCTCCGTGCTGATGCTGCAAATACAAAGAGAAATACAGTCATTGCATGTCCATGATCACACTTGAACAACAGCTCCGATTAGCAAGCATTACCATGATGTCAAGTAGGCCCCAGCAACAAACTCCACCTAAGTGGCCCATACATTTGCCATACCATATGCATGTCATCTGAAATGTCAACAGTTGCCCAAAGGAAATTCAGGATCTCAGAAAACTACAATTGCATGGCTGAAGTTGTGCAATCATTGAACTAGTAGGAGACCTCATCACCCTCAAATCTTTGCACCATTAAGTAGATCTCAGTTACCTGTTGTCATATAATAGTAGGGCAATGCAAACTCCATTTCCCCAGATCCACACGAGGTCATGCACACATCTATTTGTCACATACATAATGACCCAGCAATAATATATAATGTTCCAAAATCCTGCCATGTTGCTGACAAAAGTACAGTAATCCGGTGAAGGTGACATGGTAATACTCATGTAGTAACACAAAGCACACTTCACCAAGTGATATTTGTTCCAACAGAGTCCTGGAGGTAGTACTAATGTTGCTCAGCTAGGCCACACATGTTGCATGGAAATGGACACTGTAGACATCATGTGCAATACATCACGGAGAGATGTCCCCAAAATCAACAACACAATGAATCAGCAAGCCCAGGGTAATCACCACTAATTTTTGATACCCCTTGTAATGGCATACTCTGAGTGCATCAGTAGACACCATGAGTCCCTTGGATGTTGGAAAGGCCCTGAGATTTGCAAGTACTTGTAGAAGGCCCTCAATATGTTGCCTAATTGGAAGCTACATCATTGTCTCCATCATGGTCATGCAGATACAGATGCCTCTCTATGGATGAACCGTTGTACCCAAACACATGAGATTTCAACATAACTGCAAGTCACCCCATGATGCATGCCAACAGTCATGTTACAAACCTTACCCATTACACATATGCAGTGTACTTTGCTACATGATGCCACATCAATGGCGTAGAAATTCACATTGTGGCTCAAAACTCTAGGCATGCCTTGCATGTCCCTCATTGCTAATTTCAGTTGTACATGCCAAATGACATGCTATGATGCGTGAGGGCATGTCAACCAATAAACAATGGTGATACACTCTTGTTTGCGGCACAACATGAAATGTATCCCCATTATAAATGTCCTAATCCAGACACAGGTTGCCATGCACATATATGTGAGGGAACACAGACATCATCCCATCCACACAGGCAGACCATGCATGAAACAGTAGCTTACAAATGTTTTGCTAATGAGAAAAGGACACTTGCTGACATGTAGGCACAAGGAATGTTGACAAATGTGATGGCACATAAATCATGTCAATGGACACTCTTCACTTACCAAGAGAAAGTAGAGATTGGTAGCTGTACCCAAAGTACATTTTATGCTTTGTTAAATGTATGATGGCCATCTTCACAATACAGACAGTAGTGAGGCACCAGCACCTGTCATATGCTGAAGACAAGTAGCCTCTGGGTGGCAGATGGCAAAACACTCATTTGACCAGACACATGGCTGAGGATAGTGATCCATCACTTCCTTACCTTTGGCCTGTAACATTGAGGAGTAGTGGTCTGTTACATAGAATTTCCACTCACTACATTAACAATAAGTACTTGATTTGTCACTGTACAGAGCCAAATATCATACCTGTAGAACAAGTTGTTAGCGATTGTACCCAGTTATGTCCTAGTCCCTGGTCAAATAGGCAAAGCACATCAGTGTACAACACATGACATGTCTACACAAACTATCACTCACCTACTGTGTTACACGTGACTCTTCCCTAATCGTCAGGGGAGATGGCAGAACCTAAGACATTCACTTGGGAATGTGACAGGCAGGAATATGCTCTATACTCACCCCCTTGTGACAGCTGTGCTGTGCTCAAAATCCCTCAAGGTCTGGGTAGGCCACCACCAGAATGCGGGCCATTAAGGGGTTCATGGTCTGAGCGGCACCCCTCCCACGCTGGGAAGACATCCCCAGCTGGACCTCTGAGATCTTACGGGCCCAGCGTCTCAGGTCCTCCCACCTTTTCCTGCAGTGGGCACTCTGCTGGCAATGGACCCTAAGGGTCTGCATCTTCTTGGCAATGGCTCTTTATAGTTCCTTTTTTGATGGGGGTTGGCCTGCATAGATTCAAAAGACAAATCAAGAGACTATACTTACAAGTATCATCACAAATGGTTGAGTCACACACATGTCAGTAACACCAAGCTAGGACTTTTCTATTTGTCAATACTCCCCAAGTGTGAAACACACAAGCCAATAAGTATAGGGACATAACTACAGACATATGTATTTGCTTCTGCAGACCAACCCACTACCCTGCTCATGACCTACAATGACTAATCAAGCCTACTGACATCAGATAGCCCATGCTCTAGCAACCTGTACTGTGATGTAAGCCACTAAGAAACACTACACACCTATGTGGCTTCTGAATGGTAAAGTCCCTAGGCATGAATGGACCAACACATTCACACTTTGTGAGAATGACTCACTGCATGCAGTCTCAATGTGGGACTGTCAGTGTTGAAATACTTCTGTACAGGGCAAATATGATCTGTGTGAAGGTGATAACAGAGCTGTGGGAGTAAGGGATGTGTCATGAGTCTGAGACACACATTGACAATGATGCTAAATGCACACATGGACTAGATTAATGATTTACTTCTGTACCCACTCCTAATCTAGTCAATTGAATGAGGCAGTCAGGGTGTGTTTTGCAACCAGAGCATCATATTGCCCACGTGACAGAATCTGCTGAGGTACAGGGAGTGGACAAAGTGACTCTACCACAGCCTAGACTAGGTCCCATACTGGTAAATACATTTGTCAGGCCCTGCTCTCTGCAGGATGAGCAGACAGAATCTACATGACACTCCATTCCCATCACTTCCATGCATGACAGTACATCAAGTAGCCAACAGTAATTTGGCATGTGGTTTGTGTAGCAACCTGAAAGGCAGAGTGACTCATGATATGACTTCCACATAACAGTTTAGCACGGCCAGATGTGGCTTGAAAGATCTGTGGCACTATACAAATTGCTTAGATGACTCTCTAATGACTTATACAACATGCATACACAGCTCATGCACATATGTGTTGTCTGACATTTACAACAATCATGAGGAAAAAGATATCAGTGGATGGTAGCAATGTCTCCTTACCTAGTTATTTGCATCCAACACAGAGGATCTAGGATCCCAAAGACCTCGCACAACACAATGTGACTGAAATTAACATATGGTACTACCCACCAATATCTGCACATTCCACATACCATTGATGCCACACAGACTGCAACTACAGGCACGCAAGAAGTCTAGCTGGCAAACAGGGGCACATTCCCTTCTCACATCCCTGTGAGCATGGAAAGGATGGTGAAGCACAGGAATAATTGTGCACATGAGGGACTTACCTGCTCCTGTGCTGAGCCACAGAGCTGTCCATACAAGGGCCCTATCACCTGCAGGATGTGGCATGACTGTTCCCAGAGGCCGCACACAGCAGCTCAGCTCATGGAGGTGTTGCTGGCAGCAATGTCAGGAGTTAAATGAGTGAATCTGCTGAACATTGCGGTCACTTCCGCCACATACGCGGTCGTCACTCCGGGCGGACACAGTCATTGGCCCGCGAACTCCACTGGTAGCAATGTTAGCCTAAGGCTGTGTCTGCTGAGGTTGCAACCGCCTACCACCATAACAACTTCTGTCTGCGGTTGAGGGCATTGCCTAATGTCCAGTGAATTAAGTCAGGCATCCGCCATTTTGGCAGCCTGAATTGGTCTTTTGTAACTTCCTCACACATGCAAAAAATGTTTTTTGACCTCACAAACATCCCTATTGTGTCTTGTCATGTGGGTCATACCAGTCAAACACTTTTGTAGCATGTTGCAGGGCACAGATGGCATTAAACAGTGGGGCACAGTCCACCACCACCGACATACATTTTGGCGGTTGGGAAAAACAATCATATTTCGAGGAGACAATGTGTTGCACATTTTTGAGTTCGGTCCAGATCCATGTTGCGGACTTGTGCTAATCCATGTGGGGCACATGTGACCGTTGTGTTGTTTGCAGCTGTGATGTGTACTTGGTGCTATGTCTATCCAGTCAGAAATGCTTTGCCACATGATATCATTGATGTACATCATATATGTTGCTGTGGACACACTGACTAATGTTAAAAATCTTGTCTTGTCATACATACGTACCCACGGAGAGGGAGGATGCGACAACCTCCTGTCTACCATCCACTGTCAGACCTTCAGAACATGGAAGAACGCCACATCATACTGCTCTACCGTCTGAATAGGCAAACAATAGTGGACTTATGTCATCAGTGGGAGTCAGATCTGCTGACAGCTATTAGTTATCCAACAAGCACGCCACCCCCTGTACAACCTCATGTGGGCATATCAGAATTGTGACATTGGCAGTTATCTGATGCTGTTCGTTCTGACATGCAAAATGGACATGGATTGCTCCAGGTAATGTAGGTCACAGATTTGGGGTGTATGAGATTTGTGCCAAGGCAGCTTGCACAGTGTTTGGATGGAAGGTCTGAAGTGCTGATTGGACTTGTTTTGTGTGCTATGTTGGGCCGAATGCATCATTTGTGTCATCATGTGGGCATGAAATATGTAGTCATAGATTACGAGCAATTCATTCACCCTTCACAAAACTATTCTTGTATGACCTGTATGTAGCTTTAGATGTGTTTCATCACTGCAGGCCACAGTGCCTGTGCCACAACACTGACATATGTTTGTGTCATACCACCAGAAGCATTGTCATTAGGTTATAATGGGGCTGTGATCAGAGACTGTTGTACTGCCATCTGTCTGTATCTTGGACTATGTGATGTTGGATTACTTTGGTGTGGTATGTAATAAGGCTCAAGCTGCTGACATCATCCACTGTGATGTTTGCATATTGTAAAGGCCAATGTCTGACAAATCCCTCCCTTCTGTGGTCTGAGGGTCTGTACCCTGGAATATGTACTTTAACTCAGTATGAGTCACACATTCTTATGTTTGGTGTGACCAGACATTCGTACATATGTGTTTGTGGGCAATGGTTGTAATCCTGATCAGGACACTGTGTACCTATAACATATTCCTCCTTGCACAAGTAAGTTATGTCTTCATGATATGTTTCACATGGTCTTACATCTCTACATAACAAAATGTTGGAATTAAGCAAGGAGACAATGAGTTTGTGATGGTTGAATTTATTACAGTGCTGATGCAGTAAATTAAAATTTGACAGAAAAGAAGAAAAATGATAAAGTGAAGGTGTCAGTCATGGTGAATAAAATCACTGGAGTAGATGCCACACCATTGGGAGTCTACAGTACTCCCATTGGAAGTGGTGGGTAGTTCAGGTTCAGTTCACAGAGTCCACAGAGTGAATGTGTGGCACACAAAGGAGTTGCTTTAGGAAGAGGTCACTTGCTGGCGTGCCTGGTGTCTTGCCATCTGCACCTCCTGGATTCTTCGTCGGACGTCCCCGCTTGCGTGGTGTGGGGGATCTGCTGCTGCAGAGGCAGGGGTGTGTGGGGCTTGTTCCTCTGGCAGGGCCTCCCTTCCAGTGGCTGGCACTGATGAAGAAGGGCCTGGTGTTGATGTGCCAAAGGAAGGGGTACAATGATGTTGTAGAGCCTTGCTTTGGGTGGTGTTAATGTCTCTCATCACCCGTTAGGGAAGCCATGTTGGTGTTGAGAGCCTCCCACTGTTCATGCATATCCTTATGCATATCCCTATGGATGTCTGTAGCTGCTTCATTTCCCGTAGTTTGGTCAAGACCTGGACCATCACACCTTGGACCTCCTGATAGACCCCCAAGACATGGCTGATGGTGTCCTGACCAGGAGCAGCCCCAGTGTCCTCAACCCATTGGCCCACAGCATCCCTCCCAGGTGCCCTACCCCCACGGTCCTGTGTCCTTGCCACAAGGGTATTTGGAGAACTGAACTGAACTGAACGGGCTTTCCTGTCCACCAAACTCAAAATGGGGGCCTTAGATTTTCAATTATTTTAATTTGTTTTAGGTGATATATTAATTTTTATATGTTATGATTGTTTATATAAATGTTATTAATTATTTTTAAAATGTAGCTTATAATTTTAAGCGATTTAGAATTTTTAAAATTTTAAATAGTAATTTAAACTGTCTTAGCGGGTAGTTACGTTTGTGGGTGTACATAAGACAAGCACTCATACAATGTGCCGGCTGTGATGCATAATGCATTGCAGATCCCTTGGTAGTAATTACAGCTTAGTTAAAAAAACAGTGATTAACATACTGAAAAACTTGGAAACAGTAAAAGCAGCTCGACAAGGGTCAGCCCTACGATCAGGGGGGCGATAGGGCAGAGTGCCAAGGGGCCAAGAGACGACAAGCAGTCCCTCCATAGGCAGGGGGAAAAGGAGTCTGTGGTTGTGACAGGAAGGCAGCCACAATTCATGCAACTGTCCACCCACCACCGCCATACCTAAGAGGGAGTACTCTTCACATGGCGGGGTGGGCCCGAGGACATCACAGGCCGCTGAGCCCCCAGGATCCCGCTCGGGGCAAGCATCGCCATCAGTACCCACGATAAAACATCCAACATTGGCGCCAATATATTGAGGTCCCGTTAGGAGTTTTCATCTGTGTGTACGGCACGTAGGTGAATCTCCTCCACCACGCCCCGCTCGAAGACATCTGCCATCCACCTAACACCTGCGGGGGCAGCTTACTGTGCCCAATGTATAGCTGTCCGGCACTTGGCCAAGACCAGCCCCAGCAAAGCCAGCCATTTAATTATAAGAATAATATTTATGATGTAATTTATTATAATACTGATTTAGTCTTGGTATATGTTATTTGCTGGCTGTTAGGTTTGTAGGGGTACGGGGGGGGATTAATTAATAATCAATTAACTGTGAATTATAAATTGGTGATTAATTATTTGATTGATTTTTAATTATGTACTTTATGGAATACATATTTATTTTAGTTGTGGGCTGCTAGGTTTTGTAGGGTTGTAGGGTGGGAAGTTAATTAAGTAATAATACATTAATAATTTATTATTAATTATTAATTAATTATGTAATTGTTTTTTACCTATGTAGAATATGGAATACTGAATTATTGTAATTATATTTTAGTTGATGGATGCTAGGTTTGTAGGATTATAGGTTGGGAAGTAAATTAAGTAAGAATAAATGGACTTAATAATAACACTGAATTTTAAACATGTAAATTGTGGGATACTTATTTAGTTTCCTGCTAGGTTGGTAGGGTTCTAGAACAGGAAGTTAATTAAGTAATTATTAATTAAAATTAATTGTCGATTAATTATTTAATTTATTGTAATGGATTTTTTATTTTTGCAGTTATTTTTTAGGTGTGGCTGCTAAGCTTTTAGGGGTACAGGGTAGTAATTTAATTAATTAATAACTGAACAACAATTATTTATTAATTGATCATTATTTTTTAGATAGTAATTATGTGAATCGAGTAATCTTTTTTTAGTTTTTAATACATTGTTTTTCTACATTCATGTTTTTTTTTTTCTACATTCATGGGGTTACTCATTTATGTAATGTGTTTGAAGTGAAGTATTTTCCCCACTGCTTACACTGCAGTAGGAGTAGTAACATTAACTTCTTCTCAGTTAACACTTTTCCTACTGTTGCGCTGTTTAGAGTGGAAATAACAAATTTCACCCATCTGAAACGCTATCCTTACTGTTGCAGAAACCGAAATGGTAATATTATATTTAATATTCTTAGACGCCAATAGTTTGTTTAATATTGGTTTCATTGATTTTCTAGCATTAATTGTTTCATTTTTTATATTTTATATTATTTGTTTTTATTTTTAAATGTATTTTAATGTTTATATTATTTTTGTAAATGTATTTTTGGATGTTTCAATTTGTAATATTTTACTTATTGTCTGCATTAATTACCATATTTTTCCTTATTCCTTTTGTTATATATTTTATGGTTTTATTGATTATGTCTGTTTTATATATATATATGTGTGTGTGTGTATCTGTATATATCCATATATATATATATATATATAGTGTAACATAATTCATAACGCTATTTATTTGACAAGATATTCATTTTTATGAATATTTTAAATGTATTTCTAAGAATTTATATGCATATATATTTTCATAACACATAACTCAAATATTTTTAAAATATATGATGTACAATTAATGTGCAATAAATATCTATATTAATTAAAATATATATATATATATATATATATATATAGATTCTTGGATGTAATTAATGGTATTGTTTGGGTTGCCGGGACCCGGCATGGACCGCCGCACTCTATCCCTGAGACTGCGGAGTTTTATATATATATATATATATATATATATATATATATATATAAATATATATAGATATATAGATATCATAAATATTGTTATTAATTATGTTACTTTGTGTATAGATACTATACATATTTTCTTAAATACAAACACATATATATGTGTGTACATAAGTATATATTTATATATGGTATTAAATATAGTGGAATATATGTAATATACATTATATTAAATTTATACATAAAAATATTTCACATTTACTACTTTAACCTCTATTTATATTAAGATATCAATATTTTTGTCAATTTTGGACGATATTAGTGTCAACGATATTTTTTCCTACATGTTTGTACTTATCATTATAAGTATAGAAGCATAATATTGTGGTAAACAGAATTTTTGACACAATATTTTTGTCAACTATATTGTTCATCACAATACTGTGACAGTGATCCCTTCATACCCAAGGCCCTCAGTGTTTCCTCATAACATTGTATACATTCAATAGGTCTTTAAAGACAAGTCTAACCTTCACACCAAGCAAAAATAGTACTTTTTCAGAAAACTGCTTGCAGAATAATCCTTCTGAAAGCTTATGCAAATAATTGCCTCCTGCTAAATCCGGAGTCTTTTAAAATATGCTCCTCATCTCCACCAAGTCATTGTAATAGGAGAGTCACACTTGTCATGATTTGAAATGTTTGTATTTCTTCTGTAATGATATTGGTGTCAAAATTTCTTTACTAGTATTTTGATGGCAAACACATCCCTACAGGTGTTGGCAGAAAACCCAGGTGGATGACTAAAACCCTGCATTGTGTACTTTTCAACGGCTGTATTAACTTGGCAATATCATCGGCTAGGAGGCTTAGGGAATAATTGCAGTGACATGCACTATTATAGTTAGTTTGAGGTAAGGAATTAAGGATATATAAAGCACAGAAAAAACAATTCCTAGTTTTACAGGTGATAATGGTGAGCCTGATGACATAGACAAATAAAGTACCCAAATCATCACCCCTTTGCAGTTAGTTCATCATGATGAACAGCTCTATGATGAAAGAAATCCCAAACCAAATTCTAAAACCAGTGGTAGGTAAAAATATTACATTCCCTTCGAAACACCATGACATTGCAAGGTTGACCATGTATCACCCTTAACCCCTCAAAAACCTCCTTTTGCTGCTGAAATACTTGGAATTAAAACTAAAAAAATGAATGCTCGTTTGGCAGCACGTATGCTAAAAAACAAATATGGATGAATATGGTGTGGTCCCCCACTGTTGCCCTTGAGCATACTAAAGTGTTTTCTAAAGCCACATCTAAAACTTTGACAAGTCCACCATCAGGTTTCAACGTGTATACAGGGATGAGTGTCTAAAGGCTGATGCTAGTGACTTATTTGCAAGAGGCACCCTCCATGCATTACAACCATAACACTGGGATTGTTGGAACCAATGATGGCCACAGCAGTGGCAAGACGTTAGTAATTGTGGCACTGTGATTTAAAAACTCTGGGACTCATTTACAAGCCACTAGCAGCACACTGCGTCACCACAGCGTCATTTATTTTACATGCTTGAAAGGGGGGTTCCATGGGTTTCCGCTAGTCAGCCCAGTGGGAAAGGGGTGGCAGCATTGTTGCCAGCTCATATTATAACCGGCGCAATGCTGCTGCATGCAGGGGGCACCAACACCCTCAAAATGCACACTGTCTGCACAGAGGACAGTGCACATTTCGAGGGTGCTGGGCAGGGGGACCTCTGCACAGAGCAGGGCCCCCTACACTTGTTCTCGCCAGCCTTTTCATGGTGGTTGAGCCACCATGAAAAGGCTGGCAGAGAACAAGGTTGTAATCAGCAGGGCGGCGCTGACTTCATCGCTGCCCTCGCTGATTGCAACTTGCACCGCAATTAGCCCGTTGTGATGTGAGACCTTGGCAGGGACGGCAGGAGTTAGTGGGTCTGCCCGCCAACCTCGTAATGTGGCGGTCGGACCCCCACAGCTGCGGAGTCCGACAGCCAGCACGAGGCTGGCAGTCTTTAGACCCCCAGCCTCGTAATCTAGCCCTCTGGTTAAGGAAAGTTTCAGAATAGAGTGAGTGTTGTGGGGTGGAGAAGTGGAAGGGAGAGGTGCAAGAGACTAGGGGGCATATTTATAGTCTGTTTGTACCAAATTAGCGTGATTTGTTTTTTACTCTAATTCAGTGCAAAACTAACTCCATATTCATACTTTGGCGCTAAACCCGTCTAGTGTCAAATTCATGGAGTTAAAGTTTTTTTGGGGACGTGGAAACCTACCTTGCCTTAATGAGATGCAAGGTAGGCATTCCCGTGCAAAAAATGACTCTATGGCCTTTACACAATTTTTATACTCCCGTGCAAAAATGGTGCACAGGAGGGAGGAGGAGTCAAAAAATGGTGCAAAGCTTGCTCCAGGGGACCTGAAGGGCTATTTCCATGGTGGACCACCAAGGAATAAGACCATAGGTGCTCGCCCCAGGGACACCCCCACCCACACCTGCAGAGGGACGGCGGAGGATGGGGGACCCCATCCCAGTTAAGTACAGGGAAGTACCGGTAAGTATTTTATTTTATTTTTTAAAGTGCCATGGGGGCCCTGATATGGGCCCCCATACATGGCACATGGTACAATGGCCATGCCCATGGGACCCTGGTACTCTGTGCTGGCCATTGGGGTGGTGGGCATGACTCCTGTCTTTTCTAAGACAGGAGTCATGTGGTATGGATGGTTTTGCATCAGAAAATGACTATAGGCAGGTTAGAGTCATATTTTTTACTCTAACCTGCCTTACGTCATTTTTTGGTGAAAACCCCCTTCTTCCATACCGCCAGCCCCACCGACTAACGCCATTTTTTTTACACTAGCCTACCCTTTGCACTGGCTTGCACCATTCCAGAAATATGGGGCCCGGCTGGTGCACAGAAATGGTGCAAGCCGGTGCTAAACTTCCGGTGCTGGGCTTTAGCGGGTTCAGGCTCCCCTAAAGTTGATAGGTACAGACACGAGGAAGGCATCGAAAGGGGTTGTAATTTCCACAGATGATCAGCAACAAGTTATATTTATGAATTGTGATTTGTCGGAAAACGATCTTCAATGCAATTATGTATATATAATTTCATGTAAGAGATTATTTTGCTAGAAGTGTAAATATGCGTCAGTGCACCTATCCCGTTGTCATGATGGTGATTTGCAGACAGTGCTGTTTTTCACTCAACAGCTGTAAGCATCCTGGGACACTTATAATTTAAAAAACCATAACCACACGTCCGAGCATGCAGTGCTACTTGCTGAATAATGACAATCTAAATGGTACGCTCCTGGCATGGGTGCAAGTTGACCACCATGTCTTGAAATAATGAATGAACATATGGGTCTGAAAACGTGAGGCATTATAATAAAAAACAATTAAGTCATCACTGCTTAATTCTTCACTGATTCAGTGATGCTGGCTCAGTGGCACTGGGATTTCAGCAGATGCATTTTTTGTTTTTGTTTTGGAGGGCAGTTGGTTTACCTTCAAGTGAATGCAAGCAGTGAGTTTCCTAACTGACAACCCTAAATGAACATGCATATTATTTAAATGAAGAAGGTGAATCTTGTAAAGGGAATAGCTCCATATATCTATGTATGTATATTTTATTCATTTAGGGAGAGTTGTATGACATGGTGTAAGGTAGTAACTCTAGGTCAGGATATAGGGCATAGCCAGCTTCTTCTAGCTGCAGGAGGTATCAGAACTGTGTATGCATAAATCTAATCGCTGAGGCGAGGGTAGGGGTGGTCCTGTTTAGGATTACTCCACAGTGCAGCATGTCTTCAACACCTCATATTTACTTTCTCAGGCTTTTTTTGTACACATATTGTTATAAGACAGATGTATTATTCCCATTGGTTGAATGGAAGGAAACCAAGACTACATCTCCCAGAACACACTGGGTGGTCAAATCCATGATCAGTGGTGGAAACAAGAGGTTCTCTGAGTGGGATGACCGTCCTTGCCAGCTGAATCCCCACTACTTGAAACAAGCAGTCCTGGCGACATGGAGCAAGATGCCAACCCTGGTCTGTCAAAGGAATGCCAAGTTCAGTAGGCCAGATGTAATGATGACATGGTCGAGGTGCCAACCCATCTCCCTTTCTTGCTTTGATGCAGCTCAAGAATGAGTCCAGCTGGCTACACAGATGGAGCCCAAGGCCTTGACTTCTGTCTGGACTAGCTCCAAAACTTTGAGTAGAATGACTGGTTCTTAGATGAAGGTTACCAGATGACTTAATTCACAACTTTCCTTTTGAAAACCCCTATAATCATGTAAGTTAGCCCTGTTGATTAGACCACGTCGTTTGGAGCAATTGGCATTAATCGATGGGAGGAAGAACTACAACTACCAGAATGCATCTGTTTGTGAAATAAAAGCCCTTGGCCGGAGCATTTCTTCCATGATGACATGGAGCCCTCTGGTAAACTTATCTCAAATATACCTACATGTATATTTAAATGAGTTTCTACATTCGTGTACACCTATGATAAACAATATATATAAATATTAAGCAGGTACAGATATACATAAGCGCAGAAATTCTGAAAAAAGCGAGGGGTGGAAAGCAGATTTCGCATGTACTTCTATATCTGATAAAATACATGCCTCCCGTCTGTACTGAAACAGCAGAATGGGGAGCCAGGCTTGTTTTTCTTTTAAAAGTGAAACTTTGTTATTCTTTCAGATTAGCCTGCGAGAGACAATCCCACATAACGCCAAGGACGCGCTGGCTGAAACATGTCTCTGCTGAAGTTTCTCCACAAAAGCAAATGGAAAAAAAATGGTGGGGAATGTAGAAAAATATCAGAGAAGAAAAGATAGTGCTTGTCTGTCACACGTGAAGGTTGTGCTCATTTTACACTGCACAAAGCGGTTTCTATGGATCAAATCTCATCTAAAGTTTTGGTCCAACTCCACGAACAAAGAGTGTTTTTCATGCCATTTCTATACAAAACAGCCTTGGAAGTTTTGCCATTGCTCAGGGCCGGTGCGTGTTGTTCTGCTTGTATCTCGCTGTGAAAGGAGGACCTCGATTGTCCTTTCTACCTAGTAAGTGGATTTATCGTACATTCCCAGTTAGCATCCTCATTTCGTATTACGCATACGTTCTGGCTACAAACTTGAAGGGCTTTCAGCCGTGTCCCTGGCTTGAGGGAGGCTTAGACCAGTCGAGACCTCTATGCGCGAAAATCTTAGCTCGGTTTTTTCACTCAAAGGGGACCTTGGACATTCACCTCCAAGGTAGATATTGGGAGCCCGCACGATCTTTGGTGAAGGAGCTTCCGTTACATTTCAATAAAGCCACGTATATGTTATTCGACCTGAAAATCGTGTTTCTTATAGCATTCCGCAAACATAGTCTTACCAGAATTTACCCTACAACCAATTTGTGAAGTGAATTATATATATGTAAGTATAGATTTAGGGGCATATTTACAATCTTTTGATGCAGGGCAGCATCGCAAGCCTTCTTGCTGCACTTCCCTGCGTCAAAAGAAAAGGACAGGAATGCACGTATCTAGAAGATCTACAAAATACAATGCATTCCTTTACTTTTACCCTGTATTGCTACAATGTGACGCCAGGCGCCAATGCTGGAATCCTCGCACCATGGTACCAGGGTTTCTGTGTTGCTGAGATGATTGATTTGTGCAGGAAGGGAGACCTTCCTGCACAAGAACAATCACGATAGGGGTTTTCCCTCTTTCTATGTGTGCTGTAGATTGCACCTCTCATTTGTCTCCCCTGGGGGGGCATAAGCTCTTGGCGCATTCCCAAGTTTACAAACCTTGTAAATCTGGGAATGCGTCAAAGTCCATGGGAGTTGCGTAGGAACACCCACTGCAACACCCATGGAACGCCTCTTTGACGCACAGTAGGGCAACGCAGCATCTTGTGCTGCGTTACCTTACTCCATATCTACAAGACCATGAAAAGCAATGCAAACTGGCTTTGTGCGGCTTTGTTGATATCGGCCTGCGCTGTTGGTGCGTCAAAAAAGTGATGCACCGCTTGTAATGTGGCCCTTAGTATTCCTAACTCCACATCTGCCATTTATGTACACTGAAGATATATATGAAGATATATACCCTGAAGGTATCTATCTATCTATCTATCTTGATATGCATATATATTTACTGAAAAAAACAAAGGTTACAGAGACGTTACAGTTAGGAAATAGAATTTTTAAAAACATAGAAATTCATTTAAAAAACCAAAGGTTACAGGGGTGTTATAGTTAGGTTCATATTTTAAAAATACAAAACCATAGAAATTCACCAGTTAAAGTTATCTCAACTAACTATAACTCATACCCCCTAAGGCAGAGGTCTTCAAACTGGGGGCTGGGCCCCCAAAAGGGGCCCTCAAGTGATCCCAGGGGGGGGCGCCAGACTCTGGCCAAAAGCAGCATTATACAGATAACAGGCCCTTGTTTGAAGAAGAAGCATGTTATTGCATTTTTAAAAAGGTAACAGTACTTAACTTCAATGTTTAAATAAGTCTAGACATATTTAAACATTGTCATCTTTATAAAGTAATTGTGAAAAATCCTGAAGGGGGCCCAATGATTTTTTTTCTTTAAACGGGGGTTGTGGCATTAAAAAGTTTGGAGACCACTGCCCTAAGGTAACTATAACTCGCTCCTCGCCATGCACAGTTCTTTCGTAAAAAAAATAACTGCAAATATTACATTGATATTATCAGTGATGTTATCCGAGATGACATAAGTGTCGTAATTTGTGGGTTAATTAGCAGTGCATGGGGAGGCTGCAG
Organism: Pleurodeles waltl; assembly: GCF_031143425.1. NCBI lineage: Eukaryota > Metazoa > Chordata > Amphibia > Caudata > Salamandridae > Pleurodeles > Pleurodeles waltl. Next base: position 1,649,641,371 of record NC_090445.1, read on the forward strand.
CCTCTCTGGGTATGAGAATAGGTGTGAGAGGGTGTTTCTGGGGGTGAGAGTGACTGTGAGAGTGTCTGTCTGGGTGTGAGAGTGCGTACATCAGTGTTTTAGTGGGTGCATCAGTGTGTGCGCAGGCCTGTGCGTGGTTACATGAGGCTGACAATAGGTCTGTGAGTGGGTGTGTCAGAGTCTGAGTGGGTCTGTGAGTGGGTACGTAACTATGTCAGTGGGTCTGTGAGTCGGTGCGTGAGGCTCTGACTGGGATTGTGAGTGGGTGCGCAAAGGTCTGAGTGGTTCTGTGAGTGGGTGCGTGAGTGTCTGAGTTGTTGTATGAGTGGGAGAAATTGTAAGAAAGACAGAGAGAGAGATATAAAATGAGAGGGAGAGAGATAGCAAACTTATTAGGCTTTGATGTATGATATACTTAGAATGAGATATTTCCGCACAATTTAAAATAAAATAAAATTTCGAAAAACTGCTGAATTTCTATGGTTTTGTGCTAGTAAATTCAGAACCTAACTATAGCCTTCCTGTAACCTTTGTTTTTTTCCAGTGAATCTATATATATAGATATATAAATATCTATATCTATATCTATATCTATATCTATATCTCTATATCTATATCTATATCTATAGCTCTCTCTCTATATATATACATATATATATATATATATATATATATATATATATATATATATGTATATTCTTCTAGGTAAATAGATGTGGAGTTAGGAATAGTGAATATATACTATACTTACCTTTACAACAATTAAGTTGCCGTAGGCCAGTGAGGTGCCTAATCCCCTGTTTCCCACGCCCCAACAAGACTAGACAGCCACAGCAGTGAAGTTTTTGCATTTACCTAGGTCATTGTTATTACAAATATAACAGAAACATAACACATAATTGAATTTAAAAAACAAATCACAAAAACACAGAAACATTCAACTTGTATTTTCATGATAAAAACATTTTAGGAAATAGCACGCTCGAGCAGAAATGCAGGAACTCCCGGGGCACCTGATTCCTGTGACTCTCACCTCTGGCAACAGAGTTGTGAGAGTGGGAAAGGGTAGGGACACCCCTAGCCCAACACCACACGCCCCTAAATGGATATGCTTCCACATTTTTCTGGCAATATTTTTGTTAAACAGTCCTTTTGAACATCATATTCTGAGATACATTGTTAACATAGTTCTCAAATGGCCCAAAGGAAATCGGGGTCACTTTCAACAAGTGCTGTTTTTTTAATGCAACTCTTTTCTTACACTGGGATGTGTAGGCCAGTGATTACTTTTTTAAAGAATAGGTACTCGGGCCAAAACATTTGCTCAGAAGCCCCTGGCTGGTGATTCAGAATGTTGGGATGCCAAATACAAAAGGTGCCTAGGCTTGACTCGCCTCATGCCTCATTCATCCACCACCATACACTCCCTGCCCTTTTATTTCAGTCTTGCAGTGTTTTTTCCATCCCTGCTTTCTCCCTTTGTCACTGTTTTTCCATCTTTCTCTTCCTCCATTGTTCCCTGATTTGTGTGTTTCGCTCTCTTGCTCTGGGTCAAAGTTTGATGCAGCTTGGGCATGTCAGTAATTCTGTCACGCCATTGCACTAAGAGTCCAGCACTATTCAAGGTCGTGGCTCAATTCATCGTGCCTCTTGTGTTGGAAGCAGCCAGCAGAATCTGGTATCTACTGTTTGTGTCAAGCGTGGGTTGGCATCTATGAGTATCGAGTCTAGACTTGGGACAAGGCTTAAGTGATAGCTGAGATTTTCAGGGTTGCAAGGGTTGCCACATTTCTCAACATGTTCATCGGTGGGTTGTAACCTCCTTAAATCATGTTCATGCTCCAAGTAAGGCTCCCATGCAATATACTATTTCAATCTGCTTCTAAGGCTTGCAGACAGGTTTCCTGTTTGGTGGATGGCGGAGTGCATTCGGCCTACTTTATATCATTTCTGATTAGCTGAGCCTTAATGCTGGCCCATAGACTGATCAGTATTTGGCTACCCTCCAGCAAAAGACCCCGCTGGGTTTCAGGTGAGTAGATATCACTCCATCTGGGAGGTTGGTTGCTAAAAATGTGTAATGGAAGGTATTTTAGGTGCATTTTATCAAATCCTTCCTACCCTAAGATTAAAAATCAAGTGACATAAGGTGGGGATTTTCTTGGAGGTTGGTTACTAAACTTGTGTAGTGGGTGGTATTTTAGCTGCATTAAATACTTCCAACCACAAGATTAAAAAGCCAAGTCTCATAAGAAGGGGATTTTTGGGCGATAGACGCAATGAGGAGGGTGGGGGAAAGTACATGACATAGGCGAGACAGCAAAGTGGAGCCCGGAGGGAAGAAGCACACAGGTCAGAAAGCAAGGAAGGGGGCGTGGAGAAGCCAGGAGGATGAGCACAGTGCTGAGGGGAGCTGTGGAGAAGCTCAGAGTAAAACGTAGCTCTGCATATGGAGGAACAGAAGTACACCAGGGAGACACCTGGAAAACACACACTCTCTCCTGAGTGCTTTACTAAAAAGAAAAAAACAGTATCTGAGAAGTTAGCAGTTAAAGTACACAAGTAATAAGAAAATGCTTCAGTGGAGGGACAAACTCAAGAGGAAAGCTCATACAAGCTAACAAATAAAAATCAAGTTAATAAGTGACAATAAAGCCAAACAACGGTAAGAAATAGGTGGGATCTAAGCCCACTTTATGCTTACAATAGAGCTTTTTGTGAACAGCTTGCTTTGTCGGCTAGGCTAGACCTGAAAAGAGTTCTTGATAAAGCCAGCTGGACCTAGTGGGTGAGAGCCCAGCACCCTTTAACAAAAGAAAAAACACTGATATTGGAAGATACAACTGAGCAGCTAGATCTGTGCTGAATGTAATTGTAGTTGAACATCCATGAACAAAATTGTCATTTTACAGTAGTGATTCCAGAGCAACGCCCGTTAACCAGAACGGTAACAAACACTTGTTGTCACAGGTACAACGGAGGAAGTGGAAGCCAGATCCTGGACTAAGATCAGAGTGGCCATGCTGTCTTTTACCCCTAATGCATACTAAGGGCCAGATTTACAAGGCACTAGTGCCTCTTATCGCCACACTAATGTCATTTTTTTTTATGTTAGTGTGGTGTTAAGGAGGCCATTCTCACTCGCCATATTTACAAAGTGTTGCAATGCTTGCATTGCACCACTTTGTAACCCCTTGCTCCACATTATGCCTGTGCCAGTATGAAAGGGGGGCATTCACCCGCAGGGAGGCCTGTAAAAATGACACACTGAAATTTACAACATGTCGCTGTGCCATTTTTATCGTCATTTTTAACACCTGCTCAGAGCGGGCGTTAAATGCTGCGACTATTACTTTCAATGGGCCTCCCTTTACTTTGCAGGATTACCACCACAATGTATGACCCTAATCCTGCAAAGTACCACAATAGCACCAGGAATTCTGATACTTTTCTCCTAAGGTGTGCCATGGTGCGGCGTTTTGTAAATACAGTGCACACATGGTGTTGTAAGGGCAGCGCAGGGGGCGCAAGTGAAGTGGCGTATCACAGCTGATGCAGCACATTCTTGCAAATCTGGCCCTAAGTGCTTGGAGAGGTATGGATTGACTAAGATGTTTTCTGGTGGAGAGGGTTTTCCGGCAATTCTGAGCATAAGAAGTAAGAGATCTCAAAGGACACCCCTGGCGCCAGTATTTGTGAACTTACGGATGGCATAAATGATGTGCTAATGTTCAGGTGTGCATCCCTTTTTGCTTTCTATGGGGCCAGAGTTAGAGATGGAGGTAAAGTGAAACAGTGGAAAAGAACGAAGGGTGTAAGCAGTGCAGGGTCTAATAGAATCTAGGAAGAACTGAGAGGTAGCAGCGCATAGGGCACAGTTTATATTAAGGAGGACTTTAATAAGTGCCCAATTCTGCTTTGAATGAATAAGTTGAGTTAAAAGGCTCTTCGAGACTCCTGTAAAATGCAGATGGGTCCTCTTTCACGATACACCAGTTCAGAGTAATCCTAAATAGGGATGAGCACAATTTTAATTCACGCCCACATAGTCTGGTGAATTAGGAAAATGTCTTACTTTACAAGGAATTATAAAGTTTCAAGAGTTTGCCCAAGGTGATGTTCAAATTCGCCCAATCCCTACAGCCGAACATCACCCCCGACTTGGATGGGACATTTGGTGCCTGCGAGAGGTAATCCAGCTGTCATTTAGTGGTAACATGGACTCACAGTAGCAGCTGCTCTACGCATTATCTAATTGTGCCACAATTAGATAGCTCAGGTGGTTGAATACCTCCTGCATTCATCTGTGTTCAACCTGCAGGTTACAGTTTGAATCCTGACTGTGCTGACTTGGTCCTGAAAACCAATTTTTTGGAACGCCAACTGGCATCTCAGTTTGGTGTAAAACGTATAAATATCTCTTTATGAATGCTCAACAATTTTCCTTGCTCTTAAGAAACGCTGTACTTTGCCTTTAGAGTGCTTTATATAAAATATATCTCCTTGTCATGAGTCCGAAATATAATATTAAAATAACTGGTGTGGCTGTCTTGAGTGCAGCAGTTTCAGTGGTACCGCAACCCAGAAGTGTGAGGGCCCCACAGCGCCCCGGTTATGGCTGTTTGACTAGGCGTGGGGCAGTAGGGCCCATTTTCCTAGATTGGATTATTGGTGGGAAGGGCTCAACCCTTCAGGGGCCACCCAAATCTTTGGACCCCATTCAGCTCAAAGCCAATGAATATGTATGAGATAGAGAAGACTAAGGGGGCCTCTTCTTCTACAGGGGGCCCCATCTTTTTGCTTTTACGACACTGCTTGGTACATCACTGACCGACGTGTCTATTGTGATGCAGAAAACAATTCAGATGTAGAAAGCACATCTAAGGATTTTCGACAGTCTAGCTCGTTTGGAAATCTGGTAGAGATGGGGCAGAATCAGTCACATGACAGGTTTCGCATGACTGACCCTGCCCAGCCCTACCTGCCTCTGCGAGGTACTGGCCTGTCACAACAGATTTCCCCCACAGATGACGAGTTAGTTTCCAAACAACGCATTCGTAAAATAAAAGTCGGTGAGGGTCTCGAGCACATCTTTTTCTGGCCTCCAGCACTTCCAATTCATAAATTCATCAGGGATTTTCTCAGGGTGTCAGTTTTGGCAAATGAGGCCCCGGTCACCTCACACACGAATGGAGCGGTGGCTGCCTGACCCTAGGAAACCCTGGGGTCAAACGTGGAAACAGAGAGCTCGGTTCAAGGCCAGGGCGGTGAACCCAGGGGTTTCAGGGTGAGGTCAGGGAGGGGTCGAGGAAACCATTGTGGAGGCGGCGGAGGAGGAGGGCATGAGCACTGCGTTCTATTTAAAGCTTCTGCCCGTCAGAGGAACCCCTGGCTCCGTAGGGCTGGCCTGCTATTGTGAGGGCCGCTGGGAAATTTCCAGCCAAGAAATCAGCAACTGGAGGGAGATTGAAAACAGCTTCCCCCGTCACAAAGCATTCCTGCGCCCTTCCTCCTCCTGGACCCTAAGAGCATGGTCGCCATCTTGGCCTGTCTGTTTGTACTGGCTGCCTGCTGCAGATGGACCCAGCCCCGGGGCCTCTCAGCCGCTGCTCGCGCCATGTGCTTCTCGTTAGGCTTGATTTGGTAGAAGGGCACGGTCTGCCTGCCTATTAGGGCACATTTACTTCGCAGTTTGTAATGAAGGTTGTGGTTAATAACTCATGAGCAGCAGAAGGGCTTAATGTAACATTTTTAAGGGTGGGGTGCATTCAGAGCCCGGAGTCGATAAGGTTAGTTGGGATAACACATACGACCGATTATGCATATGTTCTGGGTAGTATGTACCTGATCCTCGCCAATGGTCTTTATGCCTGGGCTCAGCCTTATGGAACGTGCTGCTTTTACCAGAACCGTTGCCCTCAGCCCCAAGTCATAGGTGAGGCTTTTCATAGCCCTTGCTTCTTAAATTAACTTACCTTGGATGCTTTGACTTGGAAGGCAATACTGATGGGTGGGAGGTGTAAAATTGCAAGGCCTAAAATGCAAACTGCAATCAGGTGAAAAGCCAGGGCCAACAGAAGGTGCTATTTACACATTTCATGGGCAAACTGTGAAGCACTGTTTCCATTGTGCCCTAGCTCATTGCAGTGGTGTTAGGGCCTATAGACGTCCAGCCACCCACATCCGTACTGTCAACCTGTAGACTGATCGTCACACTTAGTCGTGCCACAGGAATCAAGGAATGATTTGTCATACACTGTGACAACGCACCCTCCTGCTAGCCAGTTGAGATGGCTCTTTCTCTCGTAGAGTAGGCTGAGATGCACTGGGGATTAGTGCAGAGATTCTTGCATGAATGCTGCATGCACCTACGGTGAAACCAAAATACCTTTAAGTCCCAACATCAAAAAACGGAGAGCTCAAAGGGTAAATAGGAGCTTGTAAGGCAGTGCCTGGGAAGCACTTACAGCCATCAGAAGACCAGCAGAGCGCAGATACGACCAAAATGTATATTTTACGAGAAACCAAATTTGGATCCACCAGCTAATGAACGCTTAGGAGTTAATTGTACCAAAATAATCAGCAAGAATAGCATGCAATAATGCACCAATACAACACAAAAGGTGTGGTGGCTCCACAGGGAAATTATACCTAGATAATACTGGCTTCTACCACTTCCTAAAAAGAGACCAATATTTTTTGGAAGAGGACTCACCCACATTATGTGGCATGCTTCACCATAGGCAACCTCTCCCCACACTGGGAGGATAATACCACCAGGGGGGAATCAAACTCCAGAGACAGAAGGAGCTCTTAGATAATGTGTTACTTGGCAGTAAGGGATCCAGAAAGACTAAAAGTACCTAGAGGTGCCCAGGCGTTCACCTTTATTTTCAGGAGTCTCTGGTACTTCAAAAAAGTAATACGCAGATGGAACAATGAGTTCAATGGCCATCTCCATTATGCCAACATGTTTATGTTCACACCTATTGCAAACACAGGTCACGGGCATTTACCAGCGTCAAGGATCCCTACTGGACTGGCCTATTTACCACTCAAATGTGAATAATAATAGCAAGGTGAATTCTACCTTGTATCTCATCTGTACTCTAATTTATGGGATACCATCTACCCGGCCTGCGAGGAGACGATGTCCTCTGTAGTCACACATTCGGCAAGAGGCCCATCATGTCCATCCACCTAGCACACACTCCATCCCCGCCGGGCCACAGGTTTATTGCAACACACAGATGAGAGGTTCTCAGAATGCATCACTTTATGGGAATTAAATAAAGTACCATGATAACAACAACTCCCTAATGGCACTGCTGAAATTTAGCTGATAGAAAACAACAGCATTGAACCTATAGCACACAGTGCAAATGTATGTGCAGTGTGGAATGCTGAAGGCACTACCAGCAAGAGGAGATATTCAGCCGAAACATCCACTTCTTAAGTGATCAGTCATGATCGGGAGACATCGAACAAACTCAACATAGTTCTCCAAGAGAGAGAGGCTATATTCTAACCATGCAGTACTCTTATATGATCATGTAGCTATCCCACGACTGCCTGTGGATACAGAGAGGCCAGATCTTCCCGGAAGAGAGGCGAGCTGAAGAAATTAGCAGAGGCTGGACCACAGGCTAAGCTTCAGTGATCTCTGGATACTTAGCCACAAAAAGAAATGCAGATTTTCCGAGGTCAACTCCAAGGAGGAAGCCACTGGTATCACGTTGTTGTATGAAAAACACTTTCATGTGCCTTTTGCTCAAAGAGGATCAGAGCAACCACCCAGCATCTTTTCTAAACACTTCCATGGGATACCCATTAAAAATGGATCTGGCTCAAGGCCCTCTTTGTGTTGCAAAGGTCCTTTCATGCCACAGGAACCCTTTCTGATCTCAAATGTAGAAGTTACATACAACGTGTATTTATTAGAATCACCTCCTTATCCCCTCTCCACTCCTGCCCCACCTTTCCACTTGTCCATCCCTATGCAAGGGAGGCTAGGGTGATAGACCATTCACCATTCTAGGCTATTCTTTCTGGAATTCTCAGGAAGGGGAAATCTCTTTTGTGGACAATAATCACAAAAAGAAAAGGGTAAACCTTGGTTATTCAGAGATGTTTGAGCTTGGTGGGCTATTTTGTTTTTGTAAGTTCTACCAGGGCACTAGTGATCATATTTTTGCATAATGCAACGCCATTTCGAAGCAAAATTAAGAAAAATCATCTACCAGTAAGAAGATAATCACCTTTCGGGGAAATGCAAGGAATGTGCTAGGGAGCAATGAAGAAATTCCGTCACCCAGGGCTCTTAAGGATGGTGTCTTAGGGCCTGATTTAGGTATTGGCGGATCGGTTACTCCATCCTAATGGTGAGGGAAATAGCGTCTGCCGAAATCTAAATCTCATTATTTCCTATGGGATTTAGATTTCAGCAGATGGGATATCCGTCACGGTTGTGACAGAGTAACCCTTTCGCCAAAATCTAAATCAGGGCCCTAATTGCATTGCCCATCCAGAGGCCCGGTTCTGTCCTAGGATATCACTGGACAAGGTTGAAACCTATCACCAGTCTGTGTGGAGAGTGCTGGGCCAAAGTTTGGAGCCTGGCCAAAGGTCAGGCTTTGTACCTACATCACACCTGAGAAGTGCACTCTTGGGAGGGGGTTCTTTAGCTCGCCTGACTGCCTCAGACCAAGTCATAAACATGCCTCCCACTAAACAATATCTCCCCAACTCAGAAGCCAACTTGTTAAGTTCCAGGTCCCCAAAATATCTCCTGTTCCTAGCAAACTTTGTACACAATGGGTCAAAGCCTGCCAATTCCAATATCAGACTTCCTCCTGCAGTTGCCCACCTCGCATTTTAACCTCTGAGTAAGAAGCCAGGCCCCCAAATCCTCGACCCAGGATCAAATACTGCCTGCAGGATGCTGACTCCAGCCACAGACATCCAGCCGCCCCGCCGCACGTGTCCACCAATCCACCTCTGCAAACCCTCTGCAGTTCTCCCTTTTCAGGCCCACCTCGCCACGAGGAATAGTAGCAGACTGGAGGGAGGAATGAACGAGAATGGATTGTGGGTTTGGAAACTCGGATGATCCAAGAGAATGGAAAGTCCAGGTTGTTGAGTGCAACAGGGGTCGAGTCGCCTTGTTCACAACAAAACTAAGCATGGCTGAGTTATCTGGCCGGCGAAAAAGGCGAAGTGTCGTGGAGACAGAGATATCAGTAGTTACAGAAAAACATAGCACGCGAGTCAGAGCTGCAGGAAGACAAGAGGGCCCAGATGCAGACATGTGACAGGAGACCACGAGGGTTCCAACAAAACCTTCACACAATGCATCGAGTTAGTCTAAAATATCTTCTTCCTTTGCACTGTTGCCTTCGGAGGCGCAGAGCATCTCATGTAATAATTAGTTACTCGAGCCCTCTCCCCTTTAGCGACATGTCAGCTCCTGTTGAGTGGTCGGTTCGGCTGCATTAAGAGAGATCGCACCCAGGGAGGTGGTGATGGCTGCTGCAACAGGCCGGGGGCCGGGGCACGAGGGGGCACGCGCCTCGCACCTGCCGCTCCAGTCCTTCGGGTGGACCGCTGACAGCCACCCTGTCACGCCCAGGACAGCCGCCAGGGGCGATGTTGATCTGCAGACGCTCCGGCGAAGTCCGAAGTGGAGATGATTACAAGGGTGCCTGCGGGGGCGGGCATTTCCTAATCATAAAACACAGCTAATCAGATTAGTGTCTTGCTTTCTCGATGTTGCTTTACGGTAAAGACCAATTAGGGAAAGACAGCCCGAAAACGGGGGCCGTAATTCCCGGCCTGGCACGCGGGCTGACCTGTAAGTCACACTTCACTGCAGATGAAGCGTGGCCCTCCCCGACTGACATCTTTTCTGTGTTACCCTGGCTTCTCCCTGCGAGGCCTTTCATGCCAACGAGACTTGATTATGTTGTGAATGATTGAATGGGGAGTGTGGTAGCCCGGAGGATGTGTGTGTGTGCGTATGTGATGGGCGGGGGGGGGGGGGCGGTGAGGGGGGGGGGGGCATTTCTAACAAAAAAACGCACATTTTTTAAACCATGTTCAGTTGATAACTCTGGAAACTTGTGATCCATCACAGCTCAAAGTATTTAAAATATTACAAGCTTCAGGTACCTTTGTGTTCTCACTTTTGCAAACCTCTTGCTGTTTTAATTAGGGCTGGACATCTGCATGCCTCATCACACGCTGACATCCCTTTAGGGTTATGATAAGGAGGGGGCGTCGTGTGTGCTTCAGCTGGTGACAGTGAATGCAAAGAGAACTTGTCCATCCTTGGACTCAGCGCTTCCTTTGTGCCAGTGGGGGCAGGTGGTGGGCACTGCCACTCATATTTGGGGACTATGATTAACTTTTCAACATTAGGCATTCAGCTCTTGACTTTTGTACTCGCCTTTTCTGGGACCCCCCACATCACTCTGTTATAATCCGCATTAACATACGAGTCAACCATTTGTGCTTTAGTCACTTACTCAAACAAGCAAGAAACTCTATAACTTATCAGTTAAATGCAATGTAACAGACTAATGAATTTCTTCACTCACCTTTGGGTGTAGAAGCCCCACCCACTGCTGAAGATGGGAGAAGCGGGTTAGTACATTAAGAAGCATACATCAGTGTAAGGATTCCTATCGTGGATTTGTTTTTAACAATCACTTGTCAATGGTGCTAAAAATTCCAACATCTCCTGATCCATATGTAGAAATGTAAATTTTTGTTGTGTCCAGTTTTGCCATTTAAAAAAATCAATACCATGCAAATAATGAAAACAAATATTATTTGTTTAAAACAGACCTATAAGGTGCCTTATACAAAAAATAAAATGGACTATTTGTTACAGAATCCCAAAAATATGGGGGGGCGTGACCTGGGAGCCTATGGAGTAGGTTGCAGAGTCGGCAGGTTCCCGGGGCCATGCCACTACCCTGGCCTCATCCGTTTGTATTGCAGCCCAAAGATGCCCTTCTGGAGACAGGGGTGCCTAATGGCGCCAGACCCCGTGACGCTGGTGACTACTCCGGGGAGAGGGCAGGACTGTCCCGATAACTGGAGGCTGAGCAAAGCCACGCGGGATAACAAAGCCACGCGGCCTGTCAAAATGGAGGCGCAGGCCACGCATTAGGGAACAATGCAGGGGGCTGAGTTTGAAAGCGGGGGCCAGGAGTAAGAGTTACCGTGGTGAGCCCCCCCACTCTAAATACTCAATGTCTCCTTGGCGGTAGGAGGACAGGCACGCCCACATGGAAGAGGTCCCAGATTTCCCAGGTTGACCAGATTTTGAATACCAAACACCGGGACTTTCACAAAAATAAAAGAAGGAATGCAATTTTATATCAACTGAGCGTCACAGAATGACAGCCCTCATCAACCCAGATCCGCAGAAGCAGAACTAAGAAAATAAATAAAATGCAATTTTTTAAACCCAGTAAGATATATTTTAAATAAGTGGCTTTCTTATAATAGCTGCTTACTAGCTCTGCTATGTAACACTAAAAAACATTCCTCCCTCCATTTTCAGCCGACTCTCCAAAAATCCGGACACAAGTCAATTTTGCCTAAAACTGCCAGGACAGTTAGTGAAAAACCAGGACTGTCCCGGCAAATCAGGGACTCCTAGTCACCCTACTACAGTTGGACCGCGAGTGCAGCGGCATGCCCAGAAAGCGGACGCAGCCGCATTAAGGAGGCCTCAAGTGGGAGCTACGTGTGTGGCTGCCGGCCCTGCAGCCTGGGGTCGGCTGGGGTGCTCATGGGGCGAGGAGTGTGGTGGCTGTGCAGCCCTAAAGACATCTGCGGTCTCCTGGGTGCACCTGCTGGAGCCTAAGACGGTCCTGAAGGAACCCCTTACATTGCAGCCAGGGACCAGGCATTGCTGGATGCAATACTTGCAGAGAAAGGGAGTAGTTACTCCCTACACCAGGGGGATAGCCCTCAAACGGCTTGCACACGTCTTACCCATGGGCGCGGCCCAATGATTGGGGGAGTAGACAGCTCTGGGATTAATAACCCCAGCGTATTTGTATGACACTGGTGTCCTGTGGCCTTTTAAGGACCTACAGGTGGCATATGACCTATCGATGGGGCATTTCCTTTTCCACAGGGCGGTCACTGCATCGCTGCAGCAGCGATGGTGGAGGAGCCATAAATACAAGAAATCCCTCTAAGCAAGAAAAAGCCAAAATAACTAAATCAAGAAAAGGTTCCTAAAATCAGAATCCGTAAAACACACACAAAACAAACAACACAAAACCAAAGGGTCATCCACACTAATAATATAGGCTACACATTTCATACTTTTTAGTTATTCAAATATATATTATTTATTTAGATGATCACCAAAATACCTTTATTACTAATCAGCTCAAAAAATACTAAAGTGGATAGTCCTCCCTAGGAAAAATGAATGAATAAAAAAACAATATACACAATCACTCCAATACACTGACACAAACACTAAAAATATATATATATATACATACAAAAACGACAAACTAATCTATAACAGCAAGGGAAAATCCCCCACACAGCCAAATAGATGCTATCAAAATAAACAATCTTTCTAAAAAATACAGGATTAACATTATTCCATAATATTACAGTGTCCAATTTTCAAAATCCTCCTGGTCTCATCTATCATGAAAGATTCTTTGGAATCTTGCAACTTGATGATGGTTCCATTCATATTCCTGGAATGTCCATAGCAGACCTTCAATTAGTGCCCACTGGGATATGTGGCTATGTCAGGTAAATCCAAAGCAATGTCCTTGATGTATAGGCCAGTGCCGACGTACATTTCGGTGAATTCATGACCCCTCGGGGTCGCTCACCTTCCTCAGGGCACACCAAGTAATGGTTACAAAATTATATATTCCTAGGGACATATTTAGTAGTCCTATGTTTTGTAATTCTGCAACAAAAGCAGATACAATATTTATAATGGCAAAATTAGGATGCAAACCATACAAAAAAGAATCACACATAGCATGCAAAGTAGATAAAGAGAGTACAAACATGCACCAAAAATCAGAGACGGAAGAGTAAAAAGAAAAGAAAAAAGAAGAAAAGGGAAAAGAAAAGAGACCGAACATAGAAGACTCCCAGAAATTGTGATTATCATATAGAATGGTAAAGGAAGATATCCTGTATCTTCGCTCCAGAAGGAAAAAGCGGAATTACATCCGCCATAGATTGTATATGTGCTCTCACGGTCACCTTCCTGAACGAAAAAGTGATGGGAGTCAATTGGACCGGTGGGAGAAAAAGGACTGAAGCAAATGTGAGACACTGCCAAATGTGCAGGTGCTACCAAACAAGAATGATCACAGTGAATTGACATGCCACTGTTAAACGGGTGAGGCTACTCCTTTATGACACCCCAATCATAATGCAAGAGGAGCTACTGTTACTGCAGGGCTGTCAAGTATTGTGCAGGTCAACTAGCATATACCAGGCTACAAGGCCATAACAGCCTTGTGACACTAACACTCCTTGCACCAGCCTCAAAGACACTTGGGCTGCCGACATGGGCTCTCCCATCTCAGACATAGACTGGGTTAAAATACTTGCTGAGACACCCCGGGAGCTGAGTCAATGTGCCGTAGGTGCAACCTGGCAGATACTGACATGACCATATGCTCTGGAGTTGTCCTCAGGTGGAGGAGTTCTGGAAGGAAGTGGTTGATCTGACCACAGCAGTTAAGGGGCACACGTTACTGGCAGAGCCTGTGGTCTGCCTCCTCGGACTATTCCCAAGGAGCACAAAGCACCACAAGATTTGTTGATTTGGTGCTGATTCTGTCAAAATGGAAGATCACAATTAAAGGAAAGAGTAAAAGGGGACTACTGATTCCCAAATTCGAGGGGAGGGCCTCCGAAAATGGGCTGAATTTGAAGGTGCCAACTGGCTTAGGGAAGCCAAGATGGGAGGGTTCTCCCTCGAGGTTGTCAAGGCCTGGGATGTTATGTTGGAGGGGCTACATGCAGATGTGGAGGGGTCAGAAAATACCTCCAATGCAAATGGTTAAGGTAACACAGAGATGCCACGCCTCCCTGACCTTGCCTTGTTCCTCTCCATTACTGATTCTGCCTTTGGAGTTTATGTGCCCACACGACATACCCAAAGAGATGCTGTGATTGCTACCTACAGACCAGGCATGTGGGTGGGGGAGTTGGTTATGCTGACCTGTTGCCTGGTTGTGTTGCAGTAAGTTTATGCAGTGTATGTAGTAGCACAGATATTCTTAAAAATATGTCTGGCCTCACCTACGTGGTTGTAATGTTGTATTTACTGATTTCTCACTGATTCTGTATTGTAAATGTGATGGAAATGATAATAAAATTTGGTACAAAAAATCCCCAAAATATATTTTTATATTTCATAACCTTTAAAAAAAATTACTTAATGCTAAGCATAAGGTATGCATAATAACAATCCATGTCCTGTTAGCAATGCTAGCATGAGCAAGAAAATATGGTTGAAGTAAGCTACACTTAAACCAAGGCAGGCTAACATGGTTAACATTTCCACGGCTACGTCAAAAGACTTTTAAACTATGGATTTTTAAATCTCATTACTAGTTTGGTCTTGGTCTTAATCATTTTGTTTTTTCTTCTTTTTTCTCTCAGCCTGTATTCAGTTTTACCCTTTGGTTTATCAGAGCCTGTAATTGTGAAATTCTGATTTTTATTGTACTCTGTCACTAAATTAACTCACTTAAGATGACACGTGCATTGTTGATTCTCTAGGTTCGGTGCAAGGTCCTCAGGTGAGGTGCAAGTCTGAACAGGTTGACTGGGAGTTTGTGATACCTTCAGATCACATGACCGAAAAGTGACATCACTAGAGTAATGATGAATTATGCCATTCTTCTGAGAGGTATCATAAGCGAACCAGCAAGGAAAAAATAGAAGATTTACCACATTCTTCACTTAGTCAAGCTAGATCTGGAGCTACTGGCCACAGCCAGGAGGCAGGAGAGCCACTATACTAACCAGTCACACATTTCACATCTGTTCAATCAGGTGCAAAGGTGAAACCCTTTTTACGCTGTCACTACATATATGTTTTTATACAAGGACACTGTCATTTGGAATGTGGTGGTCTTACATTTGTAGGTATACCAGTCCACTGGCCTCGATGGTTTGGGACATTACTTTCCCTTTAGATTACCAGTATCTAGATTCATGCATTCACATCTGTACTGCCCGTGGGATCAAGTGTAGACTGTAGAATATACACGTTTGTGTAATAATACTAATAATGATAATAAAGTACTTATCACTAACAAACATCTAAAAAACAGCTGCTTTGCACAGATTAGAACTGGTGACCAACATTTCATGTTTAATCACATGAGTAAATAAACCCAGATGTAGCTGTGTGTACCTTCAGCTAAGTGTTCTTGTTTAGTTGAGGTCAAAAATAGTGTATCATTGTACTTTTAGTACCCGGATATCCTACTTGTAAAACATATGCTTTGTGTAATAATGTACGTATCGCTAATAAGCAGCTAAAAAAAGCAATAGCTTTGCTCAGGTCTGGATGGGGGACTGATAGTCCATGGTTAAGATAAGTAGGCAGCATTCAGTGTAGCTTTGTGTACCTTAAATTCTGTTTGCATGTTTATTTTCTATAAGAAATGGTGAACTTTGTATATTAGGTATCTATGCATCCTGAGCAGGACGCATGTAGCCCACAATTTTACTTCTGTCATGGGGTTCCAGCTACTCTCTGGGACCCTAACTAAAATCTCTCTTTGAAAAACCTGTTGTGTGTTTATTTACACTGGTACACATCTTTCAAAATGAGTAGGAAAAAGTATTAGCATGATGTACCTCTTGCTTTAAGACTCACTTCTTTTCTACACCAGCCTCTTAATTTCTGGCTTCTGTTCTCACCAAGCAATACTTTGCTGAATAAATTGCAAAGCTGAGAACATAATGTCAAAAGCACCAGACCAACCTCCAGATTGCAATCTGTGCAGCTCCAAAAAGTTGCCTTCAAGTAAAGGCAAATTAACTGATCTAACTGATGAAGTTCAATGAGCTCCCTAGAGATTACAGAATGCCTACAAAAGGAAACAACTTTTCAACACATATTTGGGTCTATTACTAAAGGTGAACTTACATGTGAATAAATCTATATGTATAAGTTTACTCTTACATGTTATAGTAAAACAAATTCTTTAGGCTATTCACCATTTACAAGTGTACATTTGCTACAAGTATAGGCTTACATGTCTTTAACTTGAGAACATGCCTCCACCTTGTGAATTCAGGGATGGAACCTAATTTACTACTTGTAACTTGTAACTTTCCACAGGTAGCTGTAGATTTCGACCGCTGGGGCAGAGATTTTGCTATGGTAAAGTATAGTGAAAGGTTTTCAAGTTTATTACGTTTTAAAAAAATAGTAAAAATATTTAAAGGTAAATATTAATGTAATTTAAAATATTCATCCTAAGTGTACAATAAAATAGGTAACAAATGCTGCAGCATTATTAACTTCATTTGAATTAAATATTTAATGTATTTGTGTATATTAAAAATATGTTTTCTTATAATTAAATATAAATAAAATCCCACTTAAATTATAAAAGTTATATCTTTTTATTATGTCATAAAAATCATTAAACATTATGTACAGAATTAATTTAAATTAATGTGATTATTTTATTAAGAAATTAAAGTTGTATTATTATTTAATTTTAGAAAAGATTGTCAACATGTTATTTTTTAAACTAATAGTTATGTTATCTATCTATCTATCTATCTATCTATCTATCTATCTATCTATAGACATATAAATTAACATTGCATTTACATTTTTAAAATGTTACTATAAGGCAACTTAATTTAACATTAGTTTCTATGGGCTTTTTGTTAAGACTCTGTATCCATTATTTCCTATGGGGGATATGTCAGTGCCAGTGGGTGCTCATATGGGCTGCTGGACATACGCCAGCTGTGAGCTGGAGTACATTTGGGTCCTTTTTGGCTGCAGTAACTTTAGAAATTCAATTTGTGAATAGCAATGGGCTCACTCCCTTAACCCTTCCTTATTCCTTTCTTAACCCCTGCCTTTTAGTTGTAAGTATTCCCTATTTTCCAGCCAACAATCCCTATTCCTCCCAAATGTACTATTAAAACGTATAGTTACATGTGCAGAGATCTCCACAGAAAGGGCAGAGATCTCCACACATAAAAAACAGACAGGGTAGAGGCACTGACCTATGCATGTAGGCTTGTAAATAGCATTTTGTAGTATCCTTAATAGTATTATTGTAGAACTATTAAATGTACTACAAAATGGAGCCGGGAAGCAAGATCAATCCATTAAAACTATTCATATTTCCAGAGTTGCTTACTCTTCTGTTGGTGGCAAGCAATTTGAGCATACAGTGAAAACTGTGGGGAATTACAATTGAGTAGGTGTCCATTTCAATTGTTCTTTATTCTCCCCTGCTTACATTGCAAATGATAGTGTCCTTTCTATAAAGTTATGGTACCCTAAAATCGATTGACTATTTCAGTGGCACCCCAGATTAGACTTAAGTGAGCAGGTGTGCTATTATATTCCATTATCTCCCTACATGGTATTTGATCTCTTTTACCTCCTTTTATCCTCCTAAATCTCCGTTATTTCCTTCTTTTCTTCTTCTTTTATTCCTGTCGCTGGGATTTATCTTTACAGGTGGCCTGTGATGTTTTCTAGTCTAATGATAATTAATAACTTTCAATTGATCAAAGTTTCTACTTCTGTAGTATCATACACTGCAACCCTTCAATACATTGATGGTTAGTGATCATCTGTTTTCACAGAACCAACTTTGGTTACAAATCTGTCTTTGACATAACTAATGATCCTATGTCTGTTGGTTACTCAGGAAGATGTTCAGGTTTGTAATTGGTTAAATATACAACTATTTCAAATATAAAACAGGAGTTGCGGGAGATTACGTCTGTTCCTTATTCTCCTCTGCTTACATAGGAAAGATCATTCATTCTCTCTTTCACATACACCAGCCACACTTACCAGTTCTACCTTTTGTAGTCATTGGTCTGTCCTCTCATGTGCTTTCCTGACTATGGACATCACAGAGTTCACCTGGGACCAGGCATTGCTGGATGCAATACTTGCAGAGAAAGGGAGTAGTTACTCCCTAGACCAGGGGGATAGCCCTCAAACGGCTTGCACACGTCTTACCCATGGGCGCGGCCCAATGATTGGGGGAGTAGACAGCTCTGGGATTAATAACCCCAGCGTATTTGTATGACACTGGTGTCCTGTGGCCTTTTAAGGACCTACAGGTGGCATATGACCTATCGATGGGGCATTTCCTTTTCCACAGGGCGGTCACTGCATCGCTGCAGCAGCGATGGTGGAGGAGCCATAAATACAAGAAATCCCTCTAAGCAAGAAAAAGCCAAAATAACTAAATCAAGAAAAGGTTCCTAAAATCAGAATCCGTAAAACACACACAAAACAAACAACACAAAACCAAAGGGTCATCCACACTAATAATATAGGCTACACATTTCATACTTTTTAGTTATTCAAATATATATTATTTATTTAGATGATCACCAAAATACCTTTATTACTAATCAGCTCAAAAAATACTAAAGTGGATAGTCCTCCCTAGGAAAAATGAATGAATAAAAAAACAATATACACAATCACTCCAATACACTGACACAAACACTAAAAATATATATATATATACATACAAAAACGACAAACTAATCTATAACAGCAAGGGAAAATCCCCCACACAGCCAAATAGATGCTATCAAAATAAACAATCTTTCTAAAAAATACAGGATTAACATTATTCCATAATATTACAGTGTCCAATTTTCAAAATCCTCCTGGTCTCATCTATCATGAAAGATTCTTTGGAATCTTGCAACTTGATGATGGTTCCATTCATATTCCTGGAATGTCCATAGCAGACCTTCAATTAGTGCCCACTGGGATATGTGGCTATGTCAGGTAAATCCAAAGCAATGTCCTTGATGTATAGGCCAGTGCCGACGTACATTTCGGTGAATTCATGACCCCTCGGGGTCGCTCACCTTCCTCAGGGCACACCAAGTAATGGTTACAAAATTATATATTCCTAGGGACATATTTAGTAGTCCTATGTTTTGTAATTCTGCAACAAAAGCAGATACAATATTTATAATGGCAAAATTAGGATGCAAACCATACAAAAAAGAATCACACATAGCATGCAAAGTAGATAAAGAGAGTACAAACATGCACCAAAAATCAGAGACGGAAGAGTAAAAAGAAAAGAAAAAAGAAGAAAAAGGAAAAGATAAGAGACCGAACATAGAAGACTCCCAGAAATTGTGATTATCATATAGAATGGTAAAGGAAGATATCCTGTATCTTCGCTC
This sequence comes from Pleurodeles waltl, assembly GCF_031143425.1. Lineage (NCBI taxonomy): Eukaryota > Metazoa > Chordata > Amphibia > Caudata > Salamandridae > Pleurodeles > Pleurodeles waltl. The sequence continues at coordinate 1,649,660,826 of NC_090445.1, forward strand.
CAGAAGGAAAAAGCGGAATTACATCCGCCATAGATTGTATATGTGCTCTCACGGTCACCTTCCTGAACGAAAAAGTGATGGGAGTCAATTGGACCGGTGGGAGAAAAAGGACTGAAGCAAATGTGAGACACTGCCAAATGTGCAGGTGCTACCAAACAAGAATGATCACAGTGAATTGACATGCCACTGTTAAACGGGTGAGGCTACTCCTTTATGACACCCCAATCATAATGCAAGAGGAGCTACTGTTACTGCAGGGCTGTCAAGTATTGTGCAGGTCAACTAGCATATACAAGGCTACAAGGCCATAACAGCCTTGTGACACTAACACTCCTTGCACCAGCCTCAAAGACACTTGGGCTGCCGACATGGGCTCTCCCATCTCAGACATAGACTGGGTTAAAATACTTGCTGAGACACCCCGGGAGCTGAGTCAATGTGCCGTAGGTGCAACCTGGCAGATACTGACATGACCATATGCTCTGGAGTTGTCCTCAGGTGGAGGAGTTCTGGAAGGAAGTGGTTGATCTGACCACAGCAGTTAAGGGGCACACGTTACTGACAGAGCCTGTGGTCTGCCTCCTCGGACTATTCCCAAGGAGCACAAAGCACCACAAGATTTGTTGATTTGGTGCTGATTCTGTCAAAATGGAAGATCACAATTAAAGGAAAGAGTAAAAGGGGACTACTGATTCCCAAATTCGAGGGGAGGGCCTCCGAAAATGGGCTGAATTTGAAGGTGCCAACTGGCTTAGGGAAGCCAAGATGGGAGGGTTCTCCCTCGAGGTTGTCAAGGCCTGGGATGTTATGTTGGAGGGGCTACATGCAGATGTGGAGGGGTCAGAAAATACCTCCAATGCAAATGGTTAAGGTAACACAGAGATGCCACGCCTCCCTGACCTTGCCTTGTTCCTCTCCATTACTGATTCTGCCTTTGGAGTTTATGTGCCCACACGACATACCCAAAGAGATGCTGTGATTGCTACCTACAGACCAGGCATGTGGGTGGGGGAGTTGGTTATGCTGACCTGTTGCCTGGTTGTGTTGCAGTAAGTTTATGCAGTGTATGTAGTAGCACAGATATTCTTAAAAATATGTCTGGCCTCACCTACGTGGTTGTAATGTTGTATTTACTGATTTCTCACTGATTCTGTATTGTAAATGTGATGGAAATGATAATAAAATTTGGTACAAAAAATCCCCAAAATATATTTTTATATTTCATAACCTTTAAAAAAAATTACTTAATGCTAAGCATAAGGTATGCATAATAACAATCCATGTCCTGTTAGCAATGCTAGCATGAGCAAGAAAATATGGTTGAAGTAAGCTACACTTAAACCAAGGCAGGCTAACATGGTTAACATTTCCACGGCTACGTCAAAAGACTTTTAAACTATGGATTTTTAAATCTCATTACTAGTTTGGTCTTGGTCTTAATCATTTTGTTTTTTCTTCTTTTTTCTCTCAGCCTGTATTCAGTTTTACCCTTTGGTTTATCAGAGCCTGTAATTGTGAAATTCTGATTTTTATTGTACTCTGTCACTAAATTAACTCACTTAAGATGACACGTGCATTGTTGATTCTCTAGGTTCGGTGCAAGGTCCTCAGGTGAGGTGCAAGTCTGAACAGGTTGACTGGGAGTTTGTGATACCTTCAGATCACATGACCGAAAAGTGACATCACTAGAGTAATGATGAATTATGCCATTCTTCTGAGAGGTATCATAAGCGAACCAGCAAGGAAAAAATAGAAGATTTACCACATTCTTCACTTAGTCAAGCTAGATCTGGAGCTACTGGCCACAGCCAGGAGGCAGGAGAGCCACTATACTAACCAGTCACACATTTCACATCTGTTCAATCAGGTGCAAAGGTGAAACCCTTTTTACGCTGTCACTACATATATGTTTTTATACAAGGACACTGTCATTTGGAATGTGGTGGTCTTACATTTGTAGGTATACCAGTCCACTGGCCTCGATGGTTTGGGACATTACTTTCCCTTTAGATTACCAGTATCTAGATTCATGCATTCACATCTGTACTGCCCGTGGGATCAAGTGTAGACTGTAGAATATACACGTTTGTGTAATAATACTAATAATGATAATAAAGTACTTATCACTAACAAACATCTAAAAAACAGCTGCTTTGCACAGATTAGAACTGGTGACCAACATTTCATGTTTAATCACATGAGTAAATAAACCCAGATGTAGCTGTGTGTACCTTCAGCTAAGTGTTCTTGTTTAGTTGAGGTCAAAAATAGTGTATCATTGTACTTTTAGTACCCGGATATCCTACTTGTAAAACATATGCTTTGTGTAATAATGTACGTATCGCTAATAAGCAGCTAAAAAAAGCAATAGCTTTGCTCAGGTCTGGATGGGGGACTGATAGTCCATGGTTAAGATAAGTAGGCAGCATTCAGTGTAGCTTTGTGTACCTTAAATTCTGTTTGCATGTTTATTTTCTATAAGAAATGGTGAACTTTGTATATTAGGTATCTATGCATCCTGAGCAGGACGCATGTAGCCCACAATTTTACTTCTGTCATGGGGTTCCAGCTACTCTCTGGGACCCTAACTAAAATCTCTCTTTGAAAAACCTGTTGTGTGTTTATTTACACTGGTACACATCTTTCAAAATGAGTAGGAAAAAGTATTAGCATGATGTACCTCTTGCTTTAAGACTCACTTCTTTTCTACACCAGCCTCTTAATTTCTGGCTTCTGTTCTCACCAAGCAATACTTTGCTGAATAAATTGCAAAGCTGAGAACATAATGTCAAAAGCACCAGACCAACCTCCAGATTGCAATCTGTGCAGCTCCAAAAAGTTGCCTTCAAGTAAAGGCAAATTAACTGATCTAACTGATGAAGTTCAATGAGCTCCCTAGAGATTACAGAATGCCTACAAAAGGAAACAACTTTTCAACACATATTTGGGTCTATTACTAAAGGTGAACTTACATGTGAATAAATCTATATGTATAAGTTTACTCTTACATGTTATAGTAAAACAAATTCTTTAGGCTATTCACCATTTACAAGTGTACATTTGCTACAAGTATAGGCTTACATGTCTTTAACTTGAGAACATGCCTCCACCTTGTGAATTCAGGGATGGAACCTAATTTACTACTTGTAACTTGTAACTTTCCACAGGTAGCTGTAGATTTCGACCGCTGGGGCAGAGATTTTGCTATGGTAAAGTATAGTGAAAGGTTTTCAAGTTTATTACGTTTTAAAAAAATAGTAAAAATATTTAAAGGTAAATATTAATGTAATTTAAAATATTCATCCTAAGTGTACAATAAAATAGGTAACAAATGCTGCAGCATTATTAACTTCATTTGAATTAAATATTTAATGTATTTGTGTATATTAAAAATATGTTTTCTTATAATTAAATATAAATAAAATCCCACTTAAATTATAAAAGTTATATCTTTTTATTATGTCATAAAAATCATTAAACATTATGTACAGAATTAATTTAAATTAATGTGATTATTTTATTAAGAAATTAAAGTTGTATTATTATTTAATTTTAGAAAAGATTGTCAACATGTTATTTTTTAAACTAATAGTTATGTTATCTATCTATCTATCTATCTATCTATCTATCTATCTATCTATAGACATATAAATTAACATTGCATTTACATTTTTAAAATGTTACTATAAGGCAACTTAATTTAACATTAGTTTCTATGGGCTTTTTGTTAAGACTCTGTATCCATTATTTCCTATGGGGGATATGTCAGTGCCAGTGGGTGCTCATATGGGCTGCTGGACATACGCCAGCTGTGAGCTGGAGTACATTTGGGTCCTTTTTGGCTGCAGTAACTTTAGAAATTCAATTTGTGAATAGCAATGGGCTCACTCCCTTAACCCTTCCTTATTCCTTTCTTAACCCCTGCCTTTTAGTTGTAAGTATTCCCTATTTTCCAGCCAACAATCCCTATTCCTCCCAAATGTACTATTAAAACGTATAGTTACATGTGCAGAGATCTCCACAGAAAGGGCAGAGATCTCCACACATAAAAAACAGACAGGGTAGAGGCACTGACCTATGCATGTAGGCTTGTAAATAGCATTTTGTAGTATCCTTAATAGTATTATTGTAGAACTATTAAATGTACTACAAAATGGAGCCGGGAAGCAAGATCAATCCATTAAAACTATTCATATTTCCAGAGTTGCTTACTCTTCTGTTGGTGGCAAGCAATTTGAGCATACAGTGAAAACTGTGGGGAATTACAATTGAGTAGGTGTCCATTTCAATTGTTCTTTATTCTCCCCTGCTTACATTGCAAATGATAGTGTCCTTTCTATAAAGTTATGGTACCCTAAAATCGATTGACTATTTCAGTGGCACCCCAGATTAGACTTAAGTGAGCAGGTGTGCTATTATATTCCATTATCTCCCTACATGGTATTTGATCTCTTTTACCTCCTTTTATCCTCCTAAATCTCCGTTATTTCCTTCTTTTCTTCTTCTTTTATTCCTGTCGCTGGGATTTATCTTTACAGGTGGCCTGTGATGTTTTCTAGTCTAATGATAATTAATAACTTTCAATTGATCAAAGTTTCTACTTCTGTAGTATCATACACTGCAACCCTTCAATACATTGATGGTTAGTGATCATCTGTTTTCACAGAACCAACTTTGGTTACAAATCTGTCTTTGACATAACTAATGATCCTATGTCTGTTGGTTACTCAGGAAGATGTTCAGGTTTGTAATTGGTTAAATATACAACTATTTCAAATATAAAACAGGAGTTGCGGGAGATTACGTCTGTTCCTTATTCTCCTCTGCTTACATAGGAAAGATCATTCATTCTCTCTTTCACATACACCAGCCACACTTACCAGTTCTACCTTTTGTAGTCATTGGTCTGTCCTCTCATGTGCTTTCCTGACTATGGACATCACAGAGTTCACCTGTAAATCTATTACTTCATGGTTTGCCACTCTTCCATCCCTTACAATCATGCGAGTACCTGTTTTACCCCAAATAACTAGAGTACACATAGTCCTTGTGACATGAAGATCAGTGCTACTGAATTAGATACAACTAGTTAGTATAACAAGCTCTCAATACAAATAGCTAGAATGACTGTAGAGTATAACCGATAAACTACAAAACTGAAAATAAGCTTTAAAGTCAAGTTAAATGGCTAAGAGATGTTGAATTTGGGATGTTTAGTGCGGCCACAAACAAGCTTATGATTCAAATATTGTGAAGTTTACATTTTTTATTTATTGAATTCTTTTGTACAGTTTATTTTGCTATTACATTTCTCTTCCTGCTGTGGGTTTTCTATGTATTCATTTTTGTTTATTCATAATTTTTTACTGCTACATTCTTATAATACCAATACGTTTGTAAATACAGGAATGTTCTATTATATCTTATATATCTTATAAAATAAATGAGATTATGTTCAAAATATATTGTGCAGGAAATGTATCTTTTTGTGTTGTACCCCAATTTTGATTGAATAAATTGCTGACATATTTGAGCATCTGGGCACAGGGAGGATGCTAAACAGCCCCCAATGCATGTGCTGTATCACAAAGCTGGCTTCTTTATTTATTTATTTGATAATTCCATTCTAAAAAAAAGTGCAAACATTTTCCCATTGGTATTAAAGGTAAACAGCCCATTAAGACACATGCAAGAGTAAAAAATAAATAGAAAATATAGTAGAGCTGCCAGGAACATCCATACAATTGTCGGCCAAGCAGCATCATTAAAATAGTGAGGTCAATTTGATCATGACCTGTTTGAGCCATAGTCTAAGTTAGCTGAGTCAATAGTAGAGTGAGCATTAAGACCTGCAAAGCCCAGCTGGATAATGTTTAGACTTGAAACATGCCAAGTTTGTTGACCTGCCTGTTTCTCTATTAGCATATCTTAAATTTGCTATTTAATTGCACAGTTGAAGATCGCATGACCATTGACAAAGCCTGCTTTATTTTAACAAAGCCCAATTATATAACCTGGTGTAGGAAGGATCCAGAAATTGAAATCTCTGGAAGACTGGGCAGTGGAGAATAGGAAGATAGACTAGGCCGCTAACTACCTTAGAGGTTCTCACTTCTGGCTTAGGTGTACACTTATGGGTTCATATAGGCAGTTCAAGTATTTCCCTTATTTCAATAAGAAAGCTGCTCGTAAATATTTTACAAGGTCTTATGGCCTCTCTGCTTTCCGTTCCACCACTTTGTTGCTTTCTTCTCTCCCAGTTTCCCATGCCTAAAGGTTGGAGAATAGCAGTATTCCCTCTCTGATTGTGTGTTCATTTGTGGTTTCTTCTGAAATTACTTTGCTGATACTTGTTACGCTCATTTGCATATGCTTTACCATAGGAAGACTCCACACTTGGGACCAAGATCTTCCGATGGTAAAGTACAAGGAAATATTAAAAAGTTTACTTAACTCAAAAATAAATATTTAAAATATTTGTATGTTGAATATAATTGTAAATTAATTGTATATATTTAACCTAAATAATGAATAAATAAATGAATAAAAAAGCTACAGCACTATTACATTAATTTTGAATAAAAACGTTAATTAATGGAAATATATCAAATTAAAATTCTTTTTTCTGGAATTTAAATTATAATTATATTTGCATTTTCTATCCTGGAAAGCAGTGCTACCCTTTGAGACCAGCCTGCAACCAGTGCAGACCATCATCTGCCACTGTGAATTGTCCAGAGGGTATATCTTACCCAGGAATGGCCCAGAGAGAACCTCCATTTCCATCTCATCCATGGGTGCAAGCCTGAAGACTGTTGAATTGCATCTTTGGCACCATTGATTATTTGCAGCGATAACCACATTTTAAGACTGTTCTGCTACATTTTACATAGTGTTCCCATCAACTGCAGAAATCCTGACTGCAGATTTCCATCATCATTTTGCCAGCCCATTCTTTCCATCTCTGCCCTCCCCCCAAAACAATATTCAGCTCCCAGTGTGCAACCATCACCTGGGCTGGACCACTAGCTGTCGCACCATCACCATCAACCACCATCATGATGGATCCTTGCCTTTCAAACTCTTTGCCATTGCAGTAGTCTTAAGTCCCACAACATCACTAAGCTCTTGAGGGACCGTCATTGGCCCACAGGCTGTTCCAATTGTGCAGCAACTAATGTGATACACTGCAAAGGAGTGCACTCCTGAGCAGGACTAAATATGACTGTGCACAAAGTTGTTGAGTACGCGGATGCTCTATCCCCTGCTCTTTCGTAGGGCATTCATTAAAATGATGTACGTTCTTAGCATATGGCTTATGCTATTTATCCACAGACCAACTATGGATTATCACACAGTGTACTGACAGCATTGCTCTCAACTCACTGTTTTATGTGTTCCTACCAATCATGTACACCATATTAAATCCCAATCATGGGGTTGGTTATGGGGTATTCCAAGGCCCTGCCCATCTAACATCAGAATGGAAACTCATGCAAACCTTCACAAGAAGCACTTATTGCCACACCTACCCTTGGACTCCAGCCAATTGCTTCCTCTCTGGGTAGGTCAACATTAGTTGAACATCAGTATCTCACCCGCTTTTTTGGCAGTGTCCAATACTCAGCTAGAAGCGGTTACAGTGGTACTCTGCCTGTTTCCTTTTCTTGTGCGTGGTCATAAGATGCGGTAACACTTCTTTTAACGACACAGCCACTTCCTAATTTCTAGCATTTGTGCACATGCTTGTGCAGCATTTCTCTTAATATGGATGGATTCCATGGACCACCCATTCAGCGAGGTACAACTATGAATTAATGTAAACTGCATGCCTTCCATCTCTCCTTCCGGCTACTCTCAGGGACCTAAGACAAGATAAGAGCCAACCTGTTTAGACACGAACGGCACCAAAATGCTTCCCACCTACCCCACTCTGTAATTCAACATTTCACTAGTGTGCTTCGTCACCTTATCAGAAGTATGAACACTGCAGCAACGCGCTTCCCATTGGATAGTTCTTGCCTGCAAAGCCCGTCCTTCAGTTAGGTGGTCTCAGAGCACTCTGAAAGTAATCGCAGACTTTTACTTCCCTTGAACTGTTCACAGGGGCACATTTTATTCAAAGGGAAATCCTTGCCTGCATCAAAAGCGACATTCCATTTTAATTTGAGAACAAAGGGCGCCTTCCGCCTGGGTAAGTGCTATAAACGTCTTATTGCATATATATGTGGTAGGCAGCATAGAGAACAGCAATCTCACAGACGGGGGCAGTGATAGACTGGACATTTGTGGCTGTCAAATTCACCCGCCACTGTGATATGGACCACTTTGACTCCTATGCATATTAGGGCTGTTGCAAAAGAATTATTTAGCAATTTTCTTGGAAATAAATTGTCACTGCTGGAAGCCCTTTTTCCATTTGTATGCGCCTGTTCATCAGGCATGGCTGAGTGTTTCCTGGCTTCCTATGTGCTTGATGCTTAAATGTTCCATCACTCCCCACTCCTTGCCAACTCCGGACCCCCCTGCGCGTCTGGTCAGTCCCCGAGCTGCTCAGCCTGATTGCTATTTTTTCAATCTTCCCGTTGAGATGTTTACCTTCCTGCTTACAAGAAGGGACAGCATTCAGGATTTTGTGGAGTGGAAAATCCGTGATGAGGAAAGATGAGGATCATGCTATGTGGGGCACATGAGAGGCACCTCAGAGGCCATGAGCAGCAAATCAAGAGACATAAGGAGCAATTCATGTGCCAGCAAAGACCCCTGAGCGGTAGGTACAGTAATGGTGAATAAGGGGTTAGATAAGAAGTCATGTGTGGCTTATCAAGGGCCAGCAAGGTCCTTTATGTATAAGATCAAGCTGTAGCGTGGGGAATAACAGGCAAATAAGGCACCAGGATGGACAAATCGTGAACCAGTTAGGGTCTGTGAAATACATCATGCCTTCTAGAGTACAAGGTCAAGAGGGCACATTTTGGAGCACAAGGATCAAACCAGGAGACAATAAGGACACTTTGGGGGTGATTATGAGTTCAGCGGACGCTTCACACCGCCCGCCCAACTACCGACGGGGAGGTTGCCGCCATACTGGCTACCTCTCCGCCAGGCCCATTAAGAGTTTCCTGCTAGGTCAGCAGGCAGAAACCGGAGTCTCGGCCCGCTGGCCTAGCGGGAAACAGCCTAGAGCATTATCTCCGGGTCGTAATCGAGCCAGCAGCAATGCTGTAGGCTACAGGGTGCACTAGCACCCTCACAATGTTTTGTGAATATCGTGAGGGTGCTGGCCAGGGGCCCCCCTCCACTGCCACGCCAAGTGCATGGGCCTCCCTAGGGCCCCCTGCACCCGTTCTCCACTAGCCTTTTCATGGCGGTGCTATTGCCATGAAATGGCTGGTGGAGTACGAGGTCGAAATCCCCAGGACCGCAACATACCCCTGCAACCCGACTACCAGGGTTGAAATATGGCATTCAGACTGCCATCCGCAAGTCTGGAGGTCGGGTGACAGCCAGACTCGTAATGAGGGCTTTTGTGTACTAGATCATTTCATATAAGGGTATGAGGTGCAAACAAAGGCGATATAATGGGCATTTGTTGAGCCTCTGTGCACAAAATCATGCTATATAGTTGAGGTGTACTTGGCAAAATGTACACCAGGGACAAATCAGATACAGGAAATACTTCTATGAGCAGTCGCTCATCCTATAGGTGAGCATGAGGAGCACCTACTGGGGTATGAAAGATGCAGTAAACACGAGCTAAGAAATCACTGTGGTGTGATTATGCTAGTAGACTGCATCACTTGAAAATCACAGATCTCAGTGGGCAAATCAGGGGACAGCAAGGACCTCTCTGGGAACTAGAACATGCTACATAGGGAGCACGGGGACAATTCAGGGAGAGAGGGGCTGATCAGGAGTTTGCAAGGATCTTTTTGTGTATTTGAACTTCCTGAAATGTGTTTGGGGTGTAAGCCGAAATCAGGAAGAGGCACGAGGGCCAGTCATTGGCCAGCAGCAACCTTGCTGTGCGTTAGATCATAGTAGAGAGAATATAGGAGGGGCAATTTTATGATAAGAACATTAAACAGGGGACTGCAAGGAATTTTCTATGCACTTCATAGTGTTGTATAGGTGGCAAATCAGATCAGGAGTGAAAGAACATAATAAGCAACGACAGCTTAATTTACTACATCATAAGGAGGAAGTCAATCAATGATCCTTGTAAACCAGGGACCATTGGCATCTCTGTTCTGTCTGCAATGCTGTAAGGACAAAAGCCCAATTCTATTCCTTTGGCACTCTGCCACTTTTCCTACATCGCTAAAGTTTCACATTAATTTTGTTTTTTTAGCTGGAGTTTGTCAGGCCTGAAATGAGAGGCCTTCATCCCGCCCTTGGTCCCGCCCTTACCCCCGACAAGGCAGGGCCTTATTGTCTCCCTCTGCACAAGCCCTGGCTGTGTCACCTCATCACTGTTTTTCTATGCCCAGGCACACCGGTTGGAGTCGCTTACGAGCCTTAAAGTATACAGTCTTGGGATAGACGGCCACATCCCTGGCACTTGTTTAACGAAGGTACCATTAGAGAACATCACACACAGTTATCTTTAGAGTAACCCTTCATAGCCATCAGACAAAATATGTAAGATAAATGCTTTGCAAGCACTACAGGTGAACCTGTCAGGAGGATTACCTGTGGCTGACTGCACATATGTACTTTAATAGGAATGGAGTTTGCAAGATTGATGATGAGTGCTGCTCATAGGTGACCACTCCCATCTCACATCATCCTCCACTTCTTTTCCGTCGGCAGCAGCATGAAGGATTCTGGGAATGGAGCTAGCCAAGGCCTCCTGAAAAAGGGAATATCTGCTTCAGCTTGACTGGTTGACCCTTTGAACATGTGCACTGGATCTTGATTGGTTATGAGCTTCTGCCCACCTTCCTCCTTTCTGGAATTTAACTGTAGCCCGCTGGCCATTCTTTGGACTTGGAGTCGTATGTACCCTGTTGCCATAGTGTATTCTGAGTGTGGAGCCGGCATGCTCGGCACTTCCTCCTGGCTAGGACTAAGCTTGAAGTCCCTGCTGCAGCTCTGCTGGCCTTAGCTGAGGTGATTGCTGACCTTGCCCTGTATGGATACCTGCAGCCAAACCACAAGACTGGAGGGTTGAGATAGAAACAACTTAAAAGAAAACTAATGTTCACGAACATCTGCTCAGTCCCTCAAGAACCTTACCAGAGATGGAGTTGGGCTACCTGGCAGGTTGACTTCTACAAGAGAAAGTGAGATGGATGGTGGCTCTGTCAGGTGAACATAGACCCTCACTGCACTGTATTTAGTTTCTTTGGCCCTACAGAGTACAAAAGTTCGGCAACTGATAGATTAGCCCACTAGCCGAAAGCACAGGTCCCCGTGGTATGTGCGAATCACTGTCAGCCCTTATGCTGCACCACTTTGTTCAACTTTACATCCTGAGGCTGGAATGCCTTCTAAATGTCGTTTGATGCTGGCTGGGTGTGAATGAGGGACAAATCAGCCAGACCCCCTAAGTTGTCAAGATCCATAACTCACTATCTTATAGAAGACAGGTTTTGTTTTTCCAGTCTGGTAATTCTGGTAACTGTAGTCCTGAATTTATAACTGGATAAAAAGGACTACCAAAATGGAAATCAAAAACATGGACAGGAGCATATAATTACACAAAGATTTGGGAAACTTGAGACGTGATCATGGACCATGTAATGCCTCTCAGCACTAAAGGCATCCTAGGTGGGAGTACAAGAGCAACCAATCTGGAATCTTCATGGATTGATACAAGAGTACCTGTGGGTCATATCAGAGACCAGAAATTAACTCTGTCTGTAGTCATGCAGTCTATGCGACCGTACACAAGAGACAAATCTTAGTACAAACAAACCCCTACAGATAGTCTGTACTACATGGCAGTAGGTAATATTCAAATCAACAGTAGCATACATTCCTGTGTGGACTAATCCACCCTATTTTTGGTTTCATGAGAAGTTAATCGTGGACAAGCAAGAAACTTCTACTGCATCTGGTAATGATATTTAGGGTTTAACAACATAAAAACGTCATTGGGTATACCTTTTTTGGTCAGTAAATCAGTAGGGAAGGGTGAGCTCAGTTGGTGCTTTTAGAACCTTTGCCTGTTGAACTGAGTTTCCCATTGTATTTGACTTCAAACGTGCAGAGGTAGCGTTACCAGATGGCTCCATAGCACCAGAATACACCTTTCCCAATTGGACTGAGCTACCAGAGTTACACTCAGATTGCGATGATCTGTTATATGAAGGTCCAGGTGTGGAAAGAGGGTGTTCTATGTGACATACTCACTTGGGGCCTGATTTATACTTTTTTAGCGCCGCATTTGCGTCATTTTTTACGCAAAAGCGGCGCAAACTTACAAAATTCAATTATATTTTGTGTGTGCACCGCTTTTGGGTCAAAAATTGATGCAAATGCGATGCTAAAAAAGTATAAATCAGGCCCTTAGTGTTCCTAGGCTGGTGGAGTAGTTAGTGGCTGCCACTCAAAGAGTAAGTGAGAGTGGGTGCTATACGAGAGGAAAAGGAATTATTTCTGCAGTCTAAACAACAGCCCATATTGTGAAGGTCTCAACATGAAGGACCTGAAGGGATGGGAAATTCTGCTTTGAACAGCAGAGCATCTTGTATCCTGCAATACACGATGCACTAGATTTTTTTTTTTTTTAATAATGAAGAGCAATGAACTGTAGAAAGGTACGCTAGGTAGGTGAAATAGTGTGGAACTAGAATGAGAGAAATAAATTCAACAGGATACATGAAACGATCAGAGATGCAGACAAAAAAGGACAGCAGGCAATCAAGGGATGGGAAAAGACTGCGAAAGGAGAGAACAAGTCAGGACCAGAGGAGAAGAACCTCGGACTAAGAAAAGGAGGAAAACGGAAAGACATGCATTGCTAGATGTAAAACAGATTAAGAATGCCAGAATATTAAATCGTTATGCTTAGAATGCATAAATATTGGATGTTTATGCCTAGCTAAAGATACAAATGGCCACAGTTTTTGTTTAAAAATCACAAATGTCCTAACAGACTGATCAGTAAAGGTGGTGGGGGCATCATTTATTTACTTAGTCTCTTTTCTATGACTACATTATTCTAAACCTTTTTAGAGGGAGGTAGAACACCAAAATACACATAATACCGATCACACTTCTGAAGTGGACTTATAGGTATATAGAGATGTAATATGTATATATAGATATTATACAATAACTTAAACAGTTTGCATTATAATTATCTTAAGTGGTCCAAGTAATAGAAGGACAAGCCAAAGCATGTTATTGGTCTCCTTGTGTGACATCACAAAATATGTAAATGTAGATAACATTTCGAGGACCTGCTGGGGGCCGGGGAGGAAGGAGACAACCATTGTTTAAAAAAAAGAGTATATAAGAATATGTAAACCAGAAATGCAGTGTGGAGTGCTTCAGTAAGAAAATCCGAGAGACTGGGGCCATTGAAGGTCCAGGTTGAAGGTGCGTTATCTATGTGCTATGGATGTGCTCCCAAGGAGGAATTCAGGAACTGAAAATGTGAAATGTATAAATAGTATAGAATAATACAAAAAGATTACCAACTGCTCAGAGAATTCTGGTACTTGTAGTTTTAGCTTTAGAATTGTAAGAATGTTTCCCCTAAATCCCAGCATTCAATGTGCTGTCAGCTAAAGAACCAGACAGCAATAAGTGTGCACCCTTGTGATTTAACTAATGTTATTAAGTGATCTTTTAAAAGTAAATATGGCTTTCAACTTTCCTAAAAGCTGTATCTGGGTGCATGTGTGCCAAATCACGCATGGGCACTGTTTATTAAATTGCTATTGGTTTAAAAATATGCAATGGCTGAAGTTGTGGTGGCAGATCATGCAATGCCACTTTTTGGTTGACGTCATTGGGTGTCAACGGGTGTGAAATGTCACTGCCACTGACGTTACACAAATGATTCTGCATGGTGTGACACTGCAAGAAGCCAGAAACTGAGGTGGGGCACAGGAGGTGATGTGACCACAGGAAATGGGAACACTAAAGACATAAAGGGCATATTTACAAACCCCTAGCGCCATGGAGCGTCACGTTTTGTGACACTCCAGTGGTGCTGTGTTAACAAGGCGGCGCTAAGCCACTTTTTGTGGCTTAATGCCACCTTGTAAATACGGCCCCTTAACATGTAGCACTTTGCGTGTTCCACAACAACACCCATTGCGGGCGTTCCACAACAACACCTGTTGCATTTTAATTCTGCCCCAGATACGAGATTTTGGAAACCTGAGGCAGCGCCAAAATTGAATGCCACCCCAGGGGTAATGTTAGCCTAGTGCAATAAGGAGAAGTGTTTTCATTTCTGCTCATTTTTTGCTCTTTCTATGTGTGCTGCACACATAGAAACAGCAAATCGCCATTGAAGATTGTTTTGTGCTGGAAGGTATTCCTTCCTGCACAAAAACAATCTCCCATGCAACACAGCCATCCTTGAACCATTGTGCAAGGGTATCTGCATTCGTGCTCAGCAGCTAATTTAGAGCCAGTGCAGGGGGACACACAGGGATGTGCTGCAAATACGACGCATCCCTGACTTTTAGAAGTGATTCAGCGCGGCACTGCCAATTTTGGCGCAGAACTGCACCAATTCTTGTAAATATGCCCCAATTATTACAAATGAGGTGCATTTATGAATGATATTGCAGCCATTAAATATGCAGACCAAAGGCTGCAGTATTTCCCAGGAGCACAATACGCGCAATGTTTTGTGTTTTTTACTGTTTTACTAGGTTCATTTTCATGCAAATTGAAATTTGGTGCAATTTTTTCTCTCGAATGCAACAGATTTTACCTGACAAAATCGTTTAGGCAAGCAACAATGGGACAAGTTGATTACGTACAAGTCAGAACCCAGGCGTGAGCACACATTTTAGGGACCGAATTGGGATTTGTGGGCTACCTGTAATGAGCTCCTTGGAG
This sequence comes from Pleurodeles waltl, assembly GCF_031143425.1. Taxonomy (NCBI): domain Eukaryota; kingdom Metazoa; phylum Chordata; class Amphibia; order Caudata; family Salamandridae; genus Pleurodeles; species Pleurodeles waltl. The sequence goes on from NC_090445.1 coordinate 1,649,675,856, forward strand.
TAAGAGACCATGGACCTGATTTATAGTTTTTTTGCGATGCATTTGTATCATTTTTTGACGCAAAAGCCTCGTAAACTTACGGAATACAATTGTATTTTGTAAGTTTACGCCACTTTTGCGTCAAAAAATGACACAAATGCAGCGCCAAAAAAGTATAAATCAGGGCCCATGTTTAAGGTTTAACGTAAAGTGATAGAACCACTGACATACACATGATATCAAGCACAGCTCAGTCAGCTGTCAGGCGCGCCACGTGCTGCCCGCACGCGGCTGAGCTCCCAATAGTCCGCCTTTGGGTAATGCATATTGACTGTCCTTTCAGAGCACTGAAGGCTTGTTTACCAAGCAGAGGAAGAACATCGTGTGCCCACTCGAGTCTGCTTCAGAAAAGGCTTTTCTGCAATCCTTCACCCACTCCACTGCTCAACCATCCATTGCCTGGAAAGGCCTCTCAGCAGCATTTAACCAAATACATTCATTACTCATTTTAAAACACATTTACTTGATGTTCTGTAGAGAATGTAGAATTAAAGTAAAACTCTATTTCCTATTTGTATATAAAGCGCTTATATTTTGCGAGGATACATTTGCTGTTTTATTGGTGGTGTTACAATGGTCGGCAATGACTCAGATTTTGAGCTTTTCTTGGGAGGTTGAGTCTGGTGATTTTTGGGGGTTTCATAGAGTAGTGTGTGGGGGTGTCCCTGCCCTCTGCTTAGATTATGTTGACCCAGGTATGAGGTGAACTCTGAGCACTATTTTGCAGTAGGTCCGTGTATGAAATTGGTTTATTTTTTGGGAGTGGGATTGACTACCCGTCTCAAGGAGTAATTACAACCCTTATCAGGATTAACCCAAAAAGTCACTCAATTAACCTGACCTTGAAACCCTGGTCGCTGCCTTAGCCAGAGTCAACTTAGGGCAATGTGTAAAGTATTTATGCAGTACTGAAAGTCAAAATGCAACACATATAGCATCCCAAACCAAATTCCAAAAATAGAGTAAAAGTTAATAAACAAAATGACACAAGCGTGACAAAAATCTCATAAAGGGAACTTGAGATCTCAATTTTTTGAATTTTAAGTAGGAATAGTACCAATGAGCACAAAGTTCCAATGACAGTTAATGATTGCAGGAGACCAGGAAATGGGTGCACTTTTGAGAGTGACCTCAATTGAGCGCTAGTCGAATAGACCAACGAGGCTCATCTGTCAAAGATTTTACCATCTGACTTAGAGCCTGATTTAGATCTTGGCAGGGGGTTTACTCTGTCACAACGGTGATGGATTTCCCATCCACCGAAATCTAAATCCCATTATATCCAAGGGGATTTAGATTTTGCTGTGATGGAGTAACTCCTCCACCAAGATCTAAATCAGGCCCTTAGTCCTTCAAGTCCCACTTCACCACAGAAGTATACATCTAATGCCCTGTAGGACCTCACAGGAGCACTTAGAGACTCACGGGACGTCCAGCCGAGGCCAACAGCGGGGTCCAGTGCATTTGCCACTGGTCAGTTGGGTAGTTATAGGAGTAGCACCTTGTAGCTTGTTGTATCCCTGAAGCTTGAACAGGAGGTCAGCTATATGACCCCTGGAGTCCATTTCTTTGTCCTGAGTATAAGGGAAAGCAGGGCCAGTCTCTCAGGTTCCCAAAAGCAGGAAGTATCACATTTATGTCACATTTATGCGTGGCACTAGCTAGTGAGTGGGAATGACTCCTGGGCATGCCCCAACCAATGGGGTAATCATTCCTGGGCCAACTCTATCCACTTTCGGTATTTTCAAGATGGTGGAAGTCTTCAGCCACACTTAACTTGGGCTCTGAGAACTGGAGTGTGTAGGGGGTGCTCTATGGTAACCTGAGTGTCCTCCAACGTCTAACACTAAAATCCAGTCTGGAGCAGTCATTGTGCCCCAATAACCCCAGAGACAGAAGTCTGGTAGAATAAAGCAGGGTTTTCCATCAACTAAACAGTGAAACCATAACAATTGTTTTGTAATCCTGTTTTTGCCCTTTGAAGTGTACCCCCAACTCTTATATATGTAAAGCCCGAGCGTATCTATCAAGCAGTATTTGACATTAAAGCAGGATTTGACACTGTAATGGCAAAATGAGGCATTGGGGCCTGCCTAACTGGTAGGACAAATAACAGGCATTGTCCAGGTATCAGCTAATATTTGCATGTGACAGGGAAGGCCTCTTTGAAGGGTACCTTAGTGTTATATGTAAAACCCCAGCAGACCTGTCAAGCAGGATTTGACGTACAAGTAGGATTTGACACTAATAAGAAAAAAGGATGCTCACAGCCCTACCCTGTTTATTCTGCCAGTTTCAGAAGGGTCAATTCTGCCCATTCAGGTCAGCCAATTGTCTGCTCCTTGTGAGGCATTTCACACCCATTCACACCTATTCAAATGATAATTACTGGCTGGCAGAAGTTGGAGCGCAAATGCAAATGGTCTTCCAGAGGCTTTAGGTGTGAAAAAGGCAACTTTCTAAAAGCACAATTTCCTTAATATTTATCACAAATCAGGCTTCACCATTCTATTGCTTTTTTAATATCTGTTGAAAATTGCTGTTTAATTATTTTTCTAGATGTTTCCTCAAAACAATTAGCATTATTAAATGTAATATGATCCAATGTATCGGCCAGCCTTGCTGAAGCAAATATAACTTTGAGTTTTTTTCACTGTAAGGACATGTTTAACATTAAATTCCTACCTGTCCTACTTTTAAATAGCATGCACTCTGCTCTGTTTATGAGCAATAAGGCCTACACAGGTGTGACACAAGTATTTAAAGAAAGGTTTTGGCAAATTTGCAGTTTAAAACTGCAGGAGACAGGCAGCAAATGGTAGGTCTGCGGTCATGTTTGCGCTGTCACTGTGAAGACTCTCCAACATTTTGCAATTTCATGATTTGCACAATAATCACACAATCAGCTGAGGAGCCTGATGACTATAATATTTTGCATTTTGGCTTCAAAAAATGTCTCCTGGTAGACACAGCAGGCAGAAAAAAAAGGTCTCCCGGCAAACGCTGCACGTGGGCAGTGCTATCTCTGCTGCCAGGCCCCTGACAGCCCATGCCGAGAGACCCTGTGCTACCGCCATCGCTGCTCAGACACACTACAGCTCTAGGAAAAGGTTTGTGAGGTGCCCCTAGGGTTTAAACAAGTGTCTTGATGAAACAACAATATTAACATTTACTTCAATGATATGTTTTTTTACATATGCATAAAGGCATGTGGAGGCTAACTTTCTTAATTGGCAGACGTGCAAGAAGGACTGATTTTACTTCCTGCTTAGCAAACATGCATATAATGCAGGGCACTGAGAAGCAATGAAACGGCCGATCTCTGCAGAGACGTGACAGAAGACAGATGACTGTTGAGGTTCTGGTTGGTGATTGGTGATTGGTGTTTTAATAAAAATTATTAATGAGTATTCATGTATTCTGACTAAAGGATTTGCATAAACAATGTATTAACATCGAGAAAAATAATGCACGCGTTTGAAAATGTGCCTACGTGAGTGGTCGTCAATGTTTAAGAAATATACTTATTAATGGCTTAGAAATATGAAATATGGAGTTTATGTTTGATTAATGTAGTAATATGTCATATTAAGGGTTATATATTATCTATTCACTTATTAATTGAAGGCCTTAACTTAGCGGAGATCTTGGCCTAGTTGCATGGCCTCATGTCAAGCTGTATTTCTAAACCGTTAATAATATGTTTGCTTAGAGAATTAAATTGTGATTTTCCACTGTACTGTCCAAATGTGCCTGTAGCTAAAAGTCTTTCTTATGAAAGCCGCTTGCTAGAAGATGCTGTTCTTGCTAAATGTAACAGTGTGAGTGTAATATGTGTAAGACTGATTTTCTCAGGAGGAGAACAATGGAGACACTGACTGGAGTGTAAGCTGCAACAATATTATTACCTGATCAGCCGGATGATGAGGACATTACAATAAAAACCAATCAGCAACATGTGAACAGAGTACTAGTAGAAGTTATAGATTTGAAGTTTTAGTTTTATTGGACAAAGTGTGAACATGCAATCCCTTGACCAATAGAGACTTGGGAAGTAGTTTTAGGAAATCTAACTTAGCCGGAATGCACTGAGAAGAAATTATCATTTTGCCATTGCGCATTTGCCTTTTGCCACTGTCATAATTTCTTGAGCGTCTAGACAAGAGACGTGTTTAACTTTAATGCTTAAAGACTTTGGGCCTCATTCTGACTTTAGCGGGCGGCGGAGGCTGCCCGCCAAAGTACCGCCGTCAGAATACCGCTGCGCGGTCAAAAGACCGCCGCGGTAATTCTGAGTTTCCCGCTGGGCTGGCGGGCGACCGCCAGAAGGCCGCCCGCCAGCCCAGCGGGAAACCCCCTTCCACGAGGATGCTGGCTCCGAATAGAGCCGGCGGAGTGGAAAGGGTGCGACGGGTGCAGTTGCACCCGTCGCGATTTTCAGTGTCTGCTATGCAGACACTGAAAATCTTGGTGGGGCCCTGTTAGGGGGCCCCTGCAGTGCCCATGCCATTGGCATGGGCACTGCAGGGGTCCCCAGGGGCCCCACAACACCAGTTACTGCCAACCAGGTTCTGGCGGTCAAAACCGCCAGAACCAGGCTGGCGGTAAGGGGGTCGGAATCCCCATGGCGGCGCTGCCTGCAGCGCCGCCATGGAGGATTCCTCAGGCCAGGGGAAAACCGTCGGGAAACCACCGGTTTCCCTTTTCTGACCGCGGCTTTACCGCCGCGGTCAGAATTGGCCTGGATGCACCGCCAGCCTGTTGGCGGTGCATCCGCAGTCCCCGGCCCTGGCGGTCCATGACCGCCAGGGTCGTAATGACCCCCTTTGCCTTTTGTGAACTTTGATGCTGAATCCTGATGCCTTGCTAACTGAACTGATGTCCTGATGATGAAGACTATCTTAACTTGCCGATCCACTTGAGGGGAGGTATACTATTACCAAATGTAATTTGCAATGTATGTTTGCTTTTCCTTTCTAGGTACCGACCGCACTGTTTTGATAGAGCCATAGTTAGATGTTTTCCAAATTTGTGTTTACTAAAATGTTTTGCATGAAGCCCAACATGCTGATGCTAATCTGGTGCTAGTTAGAGGATCCTCACTAATGAGAATTTGCTATAGGGAGTAATGTTTGATGTCTTTTCTTTGCTGAATCTAAATGTATGTGATATCGTTTGTGCAATTATTCTTGTTATTGATTTGCACTGTAACTGTAGAATGTGTAGTGGTTCATACTTTGATTAGATTTCTTTTGCCGCTTTGGACAGCCAGTGATGTTTCTGTATGTGTATCATTTGATTTTGACATTATCCTACGTGACAATTGCATTGTTAATATAGGGGAATAAATATTCTAACTTTTACTAAAAGATGTGGTTATTCACGACTGAAAAGTCATGGTGTGCGACAGTTACTGACTCCTGTTGATTACTGATGTCATTGATGATTGATGTTGATGATTAATTATTAATTATTGATGTGCCTGTACTGGATCTATGGTGGGAACATCTTAATTGCAAGTCAAAAGGTTCATCGACCTATTCACGTCCCCTTGTAAGTTTACTTAATAAGGCCAGATGTGCTAACATGATGACCATAACATGAGCTTTTGTTCGCAGTCACCAACTATGTGAATAAAAGGTCCTGTGACTCGGGTGAACGTTTTCGGTCACATTGTGGTATTCTAATTCATACTTCTGACTTCACATTGAGGGGGAATTTTCTGCTCATGCTTAAAGATTCAGGTTTACGTGCAACCACTTGGGGGAGGCGGAGTCTGTTCCTCCCACTTTTCATTTTCCTACGTTTCCCATGTCCCTTATCTTTCCCCTTGTTTCCTGGTGTTCTCTGTGTTTTCCAAGTCTCCCATTTTTTTCTTGTCTCCATTCCACTCACCACATTCCACCCAAAAAAATCACAAGCCAGGTATTTCAAAAACTAATGTTTTTTTTTTGTAAATAGTATGCTTCTACAGAAGTGAAGCTGCGTAAAGCGCTCTGTGAAATGCCACAGACCCATAAAGTGGAATACTGTGCTAAAATAGTTTTTATTGATTTGAGGCTGAAAAAGAATGATTAAGATGCTGCAGAATTTAAATGTTTGTGCCGTGAAATGTAAAGTTTTGTGCCGCAACATTTGTAAATCAATGCCACAACATCCTGGGGGGGTCTAACTGTAGTGGGTGCTACAATGGGTGCTGCAATCCAGTAGTGAGACTTAACTTACAGGCTCTGGGTATACTTTGTACCATATACTTGGATCTTATAGGTAGGTTAACTATATAAGGGAATCTCAGTATCACTATGTTTAAAGGGGGAGCACAGGCAATTTATCAGTGGTTAGCCAGAGTAAAGTGCACCGATTTCTACAGCCAACAAAAATATATGGTCCAGGAAAAGAGATAACAAATCCAAGGTGACCTTGAAGAAAGGATACATTTCTTACAAACTGGGAACTGCAAAAAGGTGAACAGAGAGTTAGTTCATTTAATGTCAGTGTGAGCTAGTGTGAATTTCAGAGTTTTCTAAGAATGTCTTCTACCTTCAAAGCCTCCACTAGGGCCCTCCCAATTTGCAGTTCCTTGCTAAGCAGGTTGGGAGATATTCACCAAAAGTGCTCCCACTGACACAGTTGGAGCAGTCTCGAGTGAAATGTTAAACGCCACTGTGACTACAATACCGAAACTGGTGTTTTACTCATGAAAAACAAAACTTGTATGTCCCTGGCCCATGTTGTAGTGTTTTCCACATCGGGTGCAGGCACAAAACAAGCATTGAAGCCCAAATAGAAAAAGATTTCTAACACCATGGATTGAGCAGTCCTCCAGAGGCCTGCCCTCAGTTAGCTGTGTCCAACAGCAGGCCTGGCCAAGGCTCTGTTGTCCAAAAACTAAACAGTTTCCCTACTTGGAATGGGGTAAATTGAAAGGTGGGCAGAGAGGTTATGGGCAGTAAGGAATTTTATGGATATTTGGCAGTTTTCTTCTTGCCACCCATATGTAAATAGATCCATTAGTCATTTTAGCGGGGAGCAAAGTTTGATCATTCTCGGATAGTTTCAAGGGGCACATGAGGAGGAGGTGAGTCCTCATTTTCAGTGCCATGTTCTGTAGGCACACTGTGAATCCCTTTGTGGTGATCTTTCGGAGATGGCAGGTGCTGATTCTGGAGAGGACTCTATATACATTCTGGGCAAGAGACTATGACCCTATAATTCTTATGCATGGCAGTGAGTGGCAGTGGTGAAGAGATGATTAGTTTTCTAGGTCAGAGCTGTTTCCCATGCTAGTATTCCCATGGAGCTCATTGTTAGCTTTTTTATTAAGCTTGGTCTTGATTTGGGGATGTCATATGATTAGCTCAAGGATATAAGCTTAAAAAGTTTGCATATTTGAGGGTTAATTAACTGGGACCTCGAGCTGTATTTGCAGATAGTGTTGGCCAGGGTCAATAATTTGTTTGTTGGGCTTAAACATTTGACCAGTAAAATCTGTGTAAAACAGGTCTTACTGAAGGGTATATAGTGGGCTAATGAAGTTCAGACTAAAAGACAAGTAAAACTTCTGTTCTCTAGAGATATGGGAGCCCCAACCAGCACAGCGGTGTAAATTTCCACCTCAATTTGCAGTGAATGAGTGAGTGGACACCCACAAAAGGCTCTCAAAATTGTTCTTCTACAAAGAAAATTTAGAAACCATCCAACCAAATGCTGTGTTTTACTGCAGAATTTGAAATATGGATTTAACAGGCTAACCTATATGAAAGGAATGCCAATGGTCCATGAACAGGAAGTCAGAAACATGTCAATCAACTTCTAATTGGGGACATTTGGTATTTAAATTTTAGCAAGTCCTTTTTCTGTTTATAATCTTTATGTAGTTAGTGTGTATTGAAAAATAAAAATCTCTTCAAATTCTAACTGTAGATAATTTTAACCAATTCTTATAGTCCCATCCAAAAACAAAAGGACTGACGGTACCTCAACTTTGAGGTTCACTGATCTTGATAACAAAAAGATCTACATGAAGCGCTCCATCATGAAACCTGTAGGATATTGCACACCTCACCCATCGTGGAGCACGGCTCAAGCAACTGATCACAGACCCACGCACAAAGCAGGACACACGCTGGACACCATCTTCACGTTGAGGAACAGATTTAAGTCTAGCTATACCACTGAACTCACCTTGCCAGACCACTCCATCATACATTTCACCATCACCGTACCTCACCGAACTCCTCCCAACAACCATAGAACCTCTGGTTGCTGTTGGACCAAGGTCACCTAGCACCAATGGAAAGACGCCCTCAATGTCGCCCAACCCATCTTCACCTCAGACCTGAACAAGGCAGTCTAGAACGTCAACTCCTGGATCTCGAACGCCGCCAACCTAGTCGCACCCACCAAATTGGCCAGAACATACAAATCGAACAAATGAGCAAGCTGGTTCACCCCGGATTTCAGCAAGGCAAATCACAAATGCAAACAAACAACTGGAAAGAACGTGGCAAACCAGTAAGAACAACACGGACCAAGCCACCTTCAAGACAGCCCTGAACTACTGCATGCATTGCGCCAAGTTGTAAACCCTTGCGCCACATAATACCAGCGCCAGGCATAATGTATGTAAGTGGGGCGTTCCACCGTTATGGGGCCCGAAAAAATGGTGCAAGGAAATCTAAGAGATTTCCTTGCTGCATTTTTTCCTGCACTTTTAACGCCTGCTCAGAGTAGGAGTTAAAAGGGGGCTTCCATTATTTACAATGGGCCCCTATGTACTCTACAGGAGTAGCGCTAAAATGTTTGTGCTACTCCTGCAGGGTACATCAATAGCACAAAAAAAATGATGCTATTACCCTCTACCCTGCGCTATGGTGCGCCGTATTTTAAATACAGAGCACACATAGTGGCGGTAGGGGGCGCTAAGGGGTGCAAGGTGCAGCGTCACTTATCTTAAATCTGCACCTGGATATCTAGTAACCATAGCCATGGAAGTCATGTGAAATTCCACAGTAGCAGGGCTGAAAAACACACCAAGGTTTCTGGCCAAAGGTGCAGAGGTGAGGGTGTCAGGGGCCCCCAGAATAGGAACTGGCAGCTGTACTGGGAGCTTAGCAACACCTTCAGAGGTTGCACTTATTGTGCTTCTTCGTGGACTTTGTATCATATACTACTAGTTACTTAACTGTGCCTCCAGGGGTTGGTTCTCTTTTCCTCCTGTGTAAACGTTATACTCTAGATTACATGTGGCTTTACTGCATCTCCAGGGGTTGGGCTCCCTTTGCTTTTGGGTAGACTCCACATAATAAATTACTAGTTGTTAAAAAGCACCTTCATACGTTGAGCTTCCTGTGCTCCTGGGTGGACTTCATACACTTTGGCCCTCATTTCAACCTCAGCGGTCTCTTCCAGAGACCTCCGAGGTTCCCCCGGGCTGAAGACCGCCAGTGTTGGCGGTCTTTCGCCAACCATATTATGACTGCTGACGACCCTCCGCCCTTTTTTGGACGGAGAGCCACCAGCAGCCATAATGGCGGTCGGCGGTGTAGTGGAGGCAGCTTCTCCGTCACTGCCACGTCATCAGAACACCGCCCACCGTAATACGACTCAGTATTCGGTGTGGCGGTGTTCTGCTGACGGGGTGCTGGCGGAGGAACAGCCCCCATGGATCCCGTTCCCGACCGGAGGATCACCAAAACAGGTAAGGTGATCGTCCGTTAGGGGAGGGGGTGAGGGGGTGTCGTTTCGTGTGTGCGTACATGGGGGTGTGCGTGTGAGTGTGTAGAGGGGTTGTGTGAGTGCCTGTATGTATGCGGGGGGTAATGTGTGTAGGGGAAATGTAATGTGTATGTATGTGTGCATGTATGTGCGCATGTCTGTGTGTGAGTGGTGTGCGTGCGTGAAGGGGGGTGTGGGGGTATGTTTGGGGGGCTCTTTGGGGGTCGGGTGGGGGCGGGGTGGGGAGGACATCCTACTACCTTTTGGAGGTGGTAGGGAGGTCGTGGGTGTTGGGGGTGGACTCAGGGGAGGGGGGGAAGGGGAGGCCCCAATCAGTGCCAGGGAACGAATTTCCTGGCACTGATGGTGCCTACTTGTATGGATTTCGTGGCGGTTGAAAACCCCACGAAATCCATGGCGGTATGTGGGGTCCTGATACCGCTGACGGTCTAGTGATTGCCTCTGGGCTGGAGACCGTTGTCTCCAGCCTGGCGGTCGTTACCGCCGTGGCGGACGGTGCGGGACATTGGCAGTTTGGCATATGCCAAACCACCAATGTCATAATGGGGCGGTAATGACCGCCGGCCTGTTTGCGGTTTTACTGCCCTTTTTGCACCCTCCGCCAGGGTTGTAATGAGGGCCTATATTACTAATGGCTCAAACGTGCCTCCATAAATTGGTCCTCTCACTCATGTGTGGGTTCAATACACTATATTGCAGGAGGCTTAACAGTGCTGATACCTTTTCTAAATTTATTTCCAAAATAGGGACTTGAAATGGGTATTCTAGACCCTCTTGCACCAAGGACTTGTCAAAGTGCCAGACTGAGATAGTAAACCTGATAGACTGCAACCACCCTGCAAGCAACTGAGTTTACTTGAGTGAGATGCATTCTAGGTATTGATCAATCCTGTAAAATTTCACAAGGCTACTTAGTGGAATCCAAACCCTATTTCATCATGGAGAGGCACACTCAAGAACACTAGAAAACCAGGAATATATTTTAGGAATTATTTAGAATCAAAACTCCATCCTAGTGCATCCAATATGAATAGTAACCATTATGAAAACTAGCAAAATGGTGCCCATGCTACCTATCAGGAGGGTGAATAATAAAAATATTGTAACATAGAGATGATGTCAGAAAGCTTCTTTATATCAATATTTCCAACTCTGCCTTACTCATGTCTAACTAAATAAATGTAGCACCAAATGCCGTTTCTTTCCAATTTCAGAAATGGTTCACACCCATATAATTCTTCCAAACAATAAAAACAATGCTCAGCAAAGAATCTGTTGTCCTCATCTGCATCTGCAGATAGACAGAAAAGCCCACCTAGTGAAAGCTGGATTGCCTTGCCTGTAGCTTTCAGTGATGAAAGGTGACTACAGTTCTGTATGAAACTCAGGCCCATATTTATACTTTTTTTGTGCCGCATTTGCGTAACTTTTTGACGCAAAAGCGGCGCAAACATACAAACTACAATTATATTTTGTAAGTTTGCCCCGCTTTTGCGTCAAACAATGAAGCAAATGCGGCGCAAAAAAAGTATAAATATGGGTCTCAGTGTCTAGTCACTGATACAAAGTTCCTTTCTTTCTCATCACATTCAGATTTTAACTTTTATATTTTATCTGAATAATAATGAACCTTTTCAGAATAAACAATTAGAAGTAAAGCCCTTGCAGCCTTTCACTTACTAACTTTCTGTGGAACCCCGCCTATTGTTTAAAACTAACAAATAAGAAGCAGAGTTATCAGCTTTTATGAAACCTTGTTCGTTATTTAAAAAGCCACTGGAAAAAAAACAGAAGAACAAGAATAAACTCAAGCAGACTTTATTATCGCATTTCAATGAATAGTAGCATGAATAAATGTGCATTTATGTTTGCATCTTACACCTAAATAAACAACACATATAGGTAATCATTCTGAGTCTGGCGGGTGGCGGAGGCCTCCCGCCAAACTCAACCCGCTACCTGACCGCTTGTGCCGTCAGGACACCGCCGGATGTATTCTGACTTTACCGCAGGGCTGGTGGGTGGAAACTGGGTTTCCGTCAGCCCTGCCGTGAAGAGGGCCTTAACATTCTGAGCCGGCACCAATGTGGCGATGCAGCGGGTGCAGCAGCACCCATTACGCATTTCACTGCCCATAATGGGGGATGCCTGTGCTGCCCATGCCAAGTGCATGGGCCCCCAGGGGACCCCCGGCACCCCCATTCCGCCAGCTTTTCCACAGCGGTGTGAACCGCCATGGAAAGGCTGGCGGAATCGAACTCGAAATCGGCAGCGCTGCCCTGGCTGATTACAACCGCTGGGACCGCCAGGCTGGAGGCTGTCTCCGGTGAGGCCGTGTCAGCTGTATTACCACAGCATTTCAGGCGCGGTTGCAATGTGGCAGATCGGACCGCCACTACTGCGGTGGTCCGATGGCCAGCCCGACTCTGGCAGTCTCAAGACCGCCAGACTCGCAATGCGCACCTTAGTTTGAAAAGGCAGATACCCGCAAGAGAAAATATATGATGATTATAACCTTGCCCCCAGGGCAGTAGGATCTTGAATGTTGGGTCTGCACCCTCTTTTTTTCTACTCCTTTTACATTACAGTAGTGAATAATAGCCTATTATTATCTAATAGTGTAATACACAATGCTGACCCTCCCTAAAGCCTCAGGCAGTGAATCTGTCTAATCGATGGGGCACCAGCCATCAGACAGATTATTCTGAATGGGCAAGGTCCCAGCTGCGGTCTGTGGGATCTGACACACCCAGTTGCCCCTCTATAAGTGATGCCCTACAACATCACCCATAGAGGGCCGGGTGTTTAGGCTTCAGCCCTTCAGTGCTCAAAGGATAGACTTCAATCAGACTGTCCCTTCACCAACTCCCATATCATCACAGGGAGAGGTGGGGTTAGAACCATCACTCAACCCACCTCATCCTGTGATCAGTTTGGAAGTGAGGTAAAAAAGCAAGAGGCTAAAAGCTAAAACCTCTGCAGGCTTTAGCTTTCAGTTTCCATCTTCAAAAGCTCAGAAAGGAGGAAGTTGTGTGACTGTCTTGAGGGTCTGTCCAATACAGAAAGCTGAAGGAAATCAACTGCATGATGGCCATTCCTGTCAAGGTACACAGGCCATTGCAGGGCTAGCGGGATCTCTAAATTTGGTGGACAGTCATTTTTCAGGGAGGCAGATCTAATGTCCTCTTCTATCTTGCCTCCGTCTTAAATAAAATAGGTAAATAAATAAGTAAATACATAAACATGTAAATAAATAAATGAATATATTCTTGGCATGCTGGCTTCCTGCAGCAGAATGTTAGCACTGGTACACTGGATAGAAATCTTCATTTAAGCTGCACACATGGCAAAATGCAGGTGCTGGTGTACTTAAGGTAGTTTTAGGCATACTGAACTCCTGTATCCAAATGTTGGCATTGGCATAATTGAGGCAATTCATGGTCAAGGGGAGCCCATGACAAACTATTAGCGATGCCATTGTGAATTCTTGGGATTAGTGAGGACAACCATGGAATATGGGGGGAATGGAGGTAGACACCAATGACCAAATGTTGGCTCTGACATGTTAGGGTTAATTATTAACATATGAATAGGCCACTCATGGTATATGGATGCAACCAGTGGCAAACATCTGGCTATGCCATTTTAATTGTTAGGGGTACTTACCACAATGGAGGTAATCATTGACATAGGGGAGGCACCCATTGCACATTATGAAAAATGGTGTAAACTTCTTGAGCTGTTAGGTTTCTTCGGCTTGCTACAGCTTGAAAATAGCTGAACATTTAAGGAATGCACTTATAGAGCCTATGGTTTTTGAGTAAATTAAAGTAAAAATTGTCCTTGCTCATTGAATTTCATGACAGGTATTATGCCCTCACACAGTCCCATATGCCACTGGTCCAGAGGTAGGTAGGCCTAGGGGTAGAATATATTACTGTTGACTAAACAGGGCCGATATAAATTGGGCTTCCTTTGGTCCTGAATGGATTCCGTATCTGATATTGCTGGTTGCTTAACAGCACCTCCATGGTTTAGACTTCCTTTGGTCCTGGATAGAATTCATATTATATAATAATGCTGACCTACAGTCCTACATAAGTAGGGTTTGCTTTGATTCTTGATGGACTCTATATATCATTGTGGTTTAATTGTACATTAATTGATTATGTAACTCCAGCTTACACTCTCATCAAAACCATACTTATGGGAGCTCTTTCCCTGACTAGAAACACAAGCCTGGGAATATATTCCAAAAGAGAATAGGATAATCTGGGGCCACCCTAACCTCATGACAGCAATAAAGGCTTGTCTGCTACCACAGTAAGGGCTCAACTGCCTCCCTAACTACAACTCATACCGGTTTGCAAACAATCCCTTGAGCCACGTTGACATACTGTTCCATGCCTACAATGCTTCTACATGTACTTGCCCCAATCAGTAGCACACCACCCAGGCCTGATGTACAGTACCAAAACCCTTTTCTCATGAAAGTCTCCTTTAGTAACACCCTTCTGCAACCATGAACAACAAGCATTTGCAATGCAATGGGTCTCGCATAAGCTCGAGTTAAAGCTATTAGCGTTGTAACTTCCTAACTGGACTTTTCTTGCCACATACATTGAAAACGAAAAGTAAAACAGCTGACATAAGCAAACTGATTCAAAGCGCCACGGCCGCCATGAGAGCAAAGGAGAGACACAAAAGGGAAAAGATGTTTGCTCGTGGTCAAACGGATTGGCAAATGTGCAGATATCCATGTAAAAGGGTCGATGGCCAAGGCGGTGAGAAAACTGCCCCAAGGAGGGACAAACGTAAAGCATTTACCAATGATAACAAAGGATTTTTGAAAGGCAAGCCCATGAAAGAGTGATAGTGATGGGTGTGGTAAAGGCCCACAGATAGATTACAATTCGTCAAAGCACTTGCGCGCTCAACCTAAAAAATTAAGTATTTTCTTACTTGAACAACTAAGAAGTACTTTGGGGCCTCAACTAGAGGCAAGAATGTGCTGTTAATGTCCTACAATACAATACAAAAAAGATTTAATAGTCCTGATTTATCATGGAATTCAATAATTTCTGCCTTAGAGGCATTTAGCAAAACAGAGAGGAAAATGTCTGGAGAAGAACAGGCAACATATCACCATTAACCCACATTTTGCACTCCATAAATAGAAGGTATCCAGTCATAGCTTATTACTGGACAGCTGTTTCAGGAAAAAACATAGAATCAACACAGTGAACAGCAAAGGAAATCCACACAGAGGAACACAACCTAAGAATATGCTGGGAAACAATACAGACTTTGGCCATGTCTAAGCGCCTCTCCTGTCCCAGTAAGAATATTGAAATCTATATTGGGCTGTAATGTTTTTTTATGGGGTGCTACATGAAGCCGGAGAGACTTCTTCAAAATGCACTAAAGGAATGGTCTAGTAGAGGAACCTGGGGAATTGAATGAATGGAAGAGGGGCAGTAACTATGCTGATGGTGATAGAAGGTTTTTTGGAGCTATAAGTCTTCTGAATGTGAAATAGGTCAATGGTATCTTTGATTCAGTTTAGCACTGTGCCATATAACATTGCCACTTAGTTCTGTGACACAAGGGCACAGAATTGCCAGCCATGTAGTTTCACGTGACTGCCCAATGTGTTATGGCATTTGTAGTCTTTGATTGCTTCATTTAATCAATTGACGTGACCCACTTGATAATGATTTATAACAGGGAAGCTCAGTATTGTGCAACAGTGGCCTAGAATGTGTTCCAAGGGCCATAAGGCAGCTATGAAAATGCCTGCTTCACCCTCAGTTAGGTAGTAAAAGCCATAACTGGGATATGGTGGGCCCTGCATACCACTGAACCCCTGTGTTACTGCATCAGTGGCACTGGCAGCTACGTCCCTTATTTTAAAAAGAATGTATCCTGAAAACTTGGAGAAAGATGCCAAGTATTGTTCTGAAGCTCTGGCCCCAGTACAGCCATTTTCTATTTCTGTTCTAGCGACAGCCTTAGTTGTTTTTCTAGCCTCATGTAGTGAATAGATTTCATCAGCATAAAATATACGCATGTACGCATTTGGTCAACCCTCTTCCACCAATTAATTTGCTCAACTGTTATTTAAATTTGGTTCTGCCCACCATTGGATACATCATAGTGAAATGGATCAGTCCACTACAGTCCTTGCCTCTCTTGTACTGTGGGTGGGGACAAATTTGCTTGGACACGTGCACATCTGTCTAATAAGAAGAGCACTTCGGTGCAAGCTCTGGGGGACGAGCAACACTTGTGTGTTTTAACGGGAACTTGAGGATAAAGTAATTCAAAACCAATCGTACCTTTTCTTTGCACCAAAAAAGTTCATATTAGCTTGTGATATCCATTAAATCTAAGGAACGGTTTCTTTTCCTTTTTTTGAATACACCTGCTTGCTAGGAAGCCTTCTCAGAGTTATTTTACAATCATATGAAATTATAATTTTTTTAAAATGTAAATATGTATTGCAAGCATAGGCTGGGCTTCTATTTGGCATACACCTGCAATTAAAAGTAAAAAAGTAACCATCTCACAAGCTTGCCAAGCCAAAATCTATTGGTTTTGCCAATGCTTGTTTTTCTGTGAATTAAAATTTCTTGGTGGTTGTTTCATAAGGAGCGTCTCCTGGCACAAACTGATGGTTCCGGTCTGGTGGTACCTGTGTAAGTCAGAGGTCATGCAGGCCCAGTCCCATCTTGCTTTATGAGTAATGCTGCACACCCTGAAGTGGATGCAAGCAGATACAGGGAGCTGGTTTAAAATTGAGAACTAAGTAGGCTGCAGTGGGTAAAAAGGTGTCAGGTGACCAGAAATCATTGTAGAGCAGGCGGATGGCGCATGCATCCAGAGCTGCTGCTCTCTTGTGGGAGATTATCTCAATCACAAACACATTGTGTATACTTTTACACATCAGAAAGGCTTAATTAGTTGGAATAATATGTTTGGCAATTATACATGCAATTGCATTTGTTAAATAGGTAACAGGTTTCAGTGCAATGTTTAAATAAGTCTAGTTATATTTAAACCTTGGCAGTTTAATAGAAAAATTGTGAAGGATTCTGGGGGCCCCTGATGGGGTTTTGTTTTACACTGGGAGGGGTGTGGCGTTGAAAAGGGTGAAGACCATTGCTGTAGGCCTTGTGTGAAACAAGTGGGCATGGTCTTTGGTTTGCTGTTTAGAGATCAGGAGAGGCCAGTGCTGTCGTGCATTGGTGCTGCTTCCTCTCAGGAAAGACAGTCACGTACAGCAACACCTGTCAATGTTTAGTTTTGGATCTAGGTTGTTTTCAGTGTAGGACCAGTGAATTTTCCTTTTCCTCCATTCTTGAACACTTATAGCTAAAAATGGATTTAATAGTTTTGATGTGCCACCCTTGATAAACGCAAGTTATAGATTGTACGCCGTCTCACATAAAAGTGAGAAACCCTTTTGCAGCATCCTTTTTCTTTTTACAAATACAAGTGAATGCCCACAATTTCTTACTGGTGTTTTTTGCTTGGTACTTCTTACAACAATTTTCCAATTTGTTAGGTTTTGTGATTACCCAAATCACTGGTACTTATTTTATTCACCTTAGTGCAAAGACAGGTTGTACTAGCCTAACAAAATTAATACCCGTGACTTTCCGATTCTTCTCTCTTACCTGTTGAATCCAGTGGCTTAGTGTATCTTTCTAAAAGACGGTCTCCACTGCAGAGATTTATGTCCAAATGTAAACATAAAAACTCTCTTCCAGTAGGGTCTACTTCTTTTATAAATAACTACGTCTTTGATTCTGTAAATATTCAAAGTATGATAAAAAAGCAACTTTACAAATACAATACAATATGCAAAGTCATGGTCGCTTGAGTGCTTTACCAAAATATGGAAAACTATTGTGATACAAGAATATTGTGTCAAAAATATGAGCAACTCAAAAATATGGTGGGACAGAATGTAGAAGGTAAGAATATCTTTTTTGAAGTATATAGGCCCCCATTATGACTTCAGTGGTCAAAACAGTTGACCTCCGAAGTCACGCCGGCCAGGAGACCGCTAATGATGGCGGTCTTGAGACCGCCACATTATGACTCCTGCCAGCTCTCCGCCATAAATTGGGTGGGGAGCTGCAAGGAGCCATACTGGGAGTCGGCGGTTTACTGGATGTTACTCCGCTGGCACTGCCCCGTCATCACAACTTTGTAATCGGCATGGCGGTGTTGTGGTGATGGGGTGGTGCCGGCGGAGCAGACCCCATGAACTCCATTCCCTCCCGGGCAACCACTGAGAGCAGGTAAGGTGATCGTCCGAAAGGGGAGGGATTAAAGGGGGTGTTGAGTGTTGTGTGCGTGAATGGGGGTGTGAGTGTGTGTGAATGGAGGGTGTTTGTGTGTGTGTGTGCATGTATCTGTGTGAATGCGTGTCAGTGGGGGGTGGGGGTGTCGAGGACGCATGTATGTGTATGAATGTGTGAGCATGGATGTGTGAGTGTGTGTGTGTGTGAGGTGTGCATGCGTGGATGGGGGTATGTAGGGCAGGATTGCGGGGGAGGGTGGTGTCTACGGTATTCGGTGGAGTGGGTGGGGGGGAGTCGCATACCGGCGACAGGAGTGTTAAATCCTGACACCGGTATCCTTTCCGCCAGGGATTTCCTGGCAGGTTTGCCGCCAGGAAATCCCTGGCAGAAAGGAGACTCATAATACCATCAGCGGTATAAGGTGGACCACCGGGCCGAAGGTGGTACACCTACGGTCCGGCGGTCCCACCCCCATGGCGCTACAGGCTTTGCAGCCCATTCACCGCCATGATCATAATTTGGCGGTCCTGCTCCGCCACGGTGTCGTCGATGTTACCGCCACTGCCGGCATGGCGGAGCAGGACCACCAAACTCATAATGACCACCATAATATCTTTTTTAATAAGCTGTATATATTTTTAGTTACTTAAGTGCAGCTATATTATATACAGTGTTTAAAATAATGTAATATATTAGTCTTAATGTTATTTTTAGTTAATAGTATCATGACAATTTTTGTAATATTTAATGTGTACTTAAATTTTTTACATTAAACTAGTAATTTTCAATTTGGTAGCAGGTTTTTGGGGTTGTAGGAGATTAGGATGCGGAGTTCTTTAAAATCAAAATTATTACTATTTATTTTTAAATACACTTGCCATGTAAATGCAATAATGAATAGCTAATTATTTATGTAAATTATCTATTGATTCATAGTGACTTTAACTATTTTAACAAAGTTTGCAACTTTTAATGTGAAATTTTATTTTTTAATTTAATTAGTAATTTTGAATTTAGTAGCAGGTTGTTAAGTGTGGGAGGGATGAGGGTGGAGCAGTTATTGTAAATATAATTTGTCACTTTTTTAAAAAAAATTGTTTTTAGTTAGTTTGAAGAACTGCAAACCAACATAAACATACAGTAAGGTGAAGGCTACAGCAAAGCAAGATGTCATCGTTTCATAAGGGTGCCCCAGGGCGCACACACCAGAGTTCCAGTCCATAGTGAGTCACAACCACTTCACCAATCTTATCCTTGATCCCACCATCTTGCCCCATATCCTTACGAGACCAGGCATTAAATAACATATGCATGTAGGAATATATCGACCCCACATTTGGTTGTCACCTGTTCATGAAGGAAGGCATGTGTCCACATCCTCCACTATTTCATCGTTGCTCACAGAGCTTACATCCTCCCCACCAGTGAACCACTCCAGCAGTGCACCCCAAGCCGCCACATCAGCAAGTACCCTCTCATCGCTTCATGTCATGAGCATATGTTGCTCCTCCACCACCCCCCACTCCAGCAGATCTCTCGGCTAGCTGGGAGTCATCAGAGTCTGCCTACTCATCCAACCAATTGCTATTCTCTGCTTGGCCAGTACCAAGGCTTGCTGCACCATTTTATACACAACCCCCCACCCCGCGACTTATGCACCACTCCCAAAAGACAAGTCATCGGGTTGCCTCCCATTCCAGTCCCGTAGCCTCCGCAATCGCTACTATCACTTCCTGCCAGAAAACATAAACCCCCCTACAGGTCCAGGCCATGTGCAGGAATGAAGCACCAAGCTCACCACAATGAGGGCAACACGCTCCTCGGCCTGGGTCAATCTTATTTAGTCTACTGGGTGTGAGATATGTTCTGTGTACAAAGTTGAAATGCAACAGCTTGAATCTGGGATTACATGACACTGTTCGGACCAATGATAAGGTCACATTCCAATCAACATCCTCTGTGGACAGCCCCAAGTCAGCTTCCCACACTTTACGTCCCACGCTTATCACTCCCGGTTGATCCTCCTGCAGGGCTTTATAGAACCGAGTGATCAGGTGCGTCCCCTCGCCTCAATTAATCAATCCACTTAATACCGATGATGCCTTAGGGGTGACCGGAAAACTGTCCAAGATTTCACGGGCCACGCTTTCAATTTTAGCATATTTGCAGGACCAAACTCAAACAGATCCTGAGCATCAGTAAATGAAAGAAATTCACCATTAGGGTATAGATCACCAGCCACCTCACAACCTCCTAACCTCCAGGCCTCTACAGATATTGTCCTCACCATATCCCGAAATGGAGACAGATCCCATATCTTTAACTCCCTATCAAAGGGAGCCCGTCTGAGCACCTGCTTTACCACCTGCTCCCAGATCCTAGCAGTAGCCCCTACTAGATATGGCGCGGGAGGGATCAGACCTGCCCCGACATCAGAATATGCACCAATGACCGCCCATCACACACACCAGCATACAACCTCTTTTCCCAACTATCAGCCTCTGACATCCATTTGGCTGCACACTGTAAATGCGCTGCAAAGTAATAATATCTAATAGTGGGGATTGTTCCGCCGACCGGTCCATACTAGGGAGATCCGCAGACTGTCCAAGCGATGAAAAAGCTGCTCTGCCAGTGAATACAAGGAGTTCTGTATCAGATATAGGCACCGGGGCAAAAACACCATCTTTGCTACTGCTGCCAACCCATAACGGAGAGAGGCAACTTATTCCAGAAGGAAACCAAGCGTTCCAGGCCCGTTTCTACTCACTCAACATTGTGTTTACTATACGCATCCACAGAATTAGTGACCCAGATACCCAAGTACCTAAAACTCTCAACTTCCCAGCGAAGCCCAACCCCAGGAAGCTCAACCTGTGGAACCCCAATGAGAGACCCCAATGGGAACAGGAGCGATTTTTTCATGTTAATCTTGAGACCAGAGACAGCCCCAAAAGCCTTCAACCTCTGTAGCAGCGCTGGCACCGAGACACGGGGATCCCGCACATATAACAATGCATCATCAGCATACATGGAAATTACATGTGTGGCCCGTCCCACAGGAATTCCCCACAGCACCATCTTCTCACGAAGCCAGATCGCCAGAGGCTCCACTGCTAGAGCAAACAGCAGAGGCGAGAGCGGGCATTCCTGTTGTGTACCCTTGCCTACCTCCCAAATCAAATCAAATCATTAACATTTATAAAGCGCGCTACTCACCCGTGCGGGTCTCAAGGCGCTAGGGGGGAAAGGGAGGGTTATCGCTGCTCGAACAGCCAAGTCTTTAGGAGTCTCCGGAAAGCGGAGTGGTCCTGGGTGGTCCTGAGGCTGGTGGGGAGGGAGTTCCAGGTCTTGGCCGCCAGGAAGGAGAAAGATCTCCCACCCGCCGTGGAGCGGCGGGTGCGAGGGACGGCAGCAAGTGCGAGGCCAGCGGAGCGGAGGGGGCGGGTGGGGACGTAGAAGCTGAGGCGTCTGTTGAGGTATTCCGGTCCCTTGTTGTGGAGGGCTTTGTGTGCGTGGGTGAGAAGACGGAAGGTGATCCTTTTGCTGACTGGGAGCCAATGCAGGTGTCTAAGGTGTGCGGAGATGTGGCTGTTGCGGGGTACGTCGAGGATGAGGCGGGCCGAGGCGTTTTGGATGCGTTGCAGGCGGTTTTGGAGTTTGGCGGTGGTCCCGGCGTAGAGGGTGTTGCCGTAGTCCAGGCGACTCGTGACAAGGGCGTGGGTCACGGTTTTTCTGGTGTCGGCGGGGATCCAGCGGAAGATCTTGCGGAGCATGCGGAGAGTGAGGAAGCAGGCGGAGGACACGGTGTTGACTTGCTTGGTCATGGTGAGAAGAGGGTCCAAGATGAAGCCGAGGTTGCGGGCGTGGTCTGCGGGGGTCGGTGCGGTGCCGAGGGCCGTGGGCCACCAGGAGTCGTCCCAGGCGGACGGGGTGTTGCCGAGGATGAGGACTTCCGTTTTTTCAGAATTCAGCTTTAGGCGGCTGAGCCTCATCCAATCTGCGACGTCCTTCATACCCTCTTGTAGGTTGGTCTTGGCGCTGGCGGGGTCCTTGGTGAGGGAGAGTACAAGTTGGGTGTCGTCGGCGTAGGAGGTGATGATGATGTCGTGCTTGCGTACGATGTCGGCGAGGGGGCTCATGTAGACATTGAAGAGTGTCGGGCTGAGCGATGAGCCTTGAGGTACGCCGCAGATGATCTTGGTGGGTTCTGAGCGAAACGGAGGGAGGTAAACTCTTTGGGAGCGGTTAGCGAGGAAGGAGGCGATCCAGTCTAGGGCCTGGCCTTGGATCCCGGTGGAGCGTAGGCGGGTGATTAGGGTGCGGTGACAGACGGTGTCAAAGGCAGCCGAGAGGTCGAGGAGAATGAGGGCGACTGTTTCACCGTTGTCCATCAGGGTTCTGATGTCGTCTGTGACTGAGATGAGGGCGGTTTCCGTGCTGTGGTTGGTTCGGAATCCGGTTTGTGAAGGGTCGAGCAGGTTGTTGTCTTCCAGGAAGGTGGTCAGCTGTTTGTTGACGGTCTTTTCTATTACCTTGGCTGGGAAAGGTAGAAGAGAGATGGGGCGGAAGTTTTTCAGGTCGCTTGGGTCAGCCGTAGGTTTCTTTAGTAGGGCGTTGACTTCAGCGTGCTTCCAGCATTCGGGGAAGGTAGCAGAAGAAAAAGAAGAGTTGATGACGGTCTGGAGGTGCGGGGCGATGATGTAGTCGGCTTTGTTAAAGATGAAGTGCGGGCAGGGGTCTGAAGGGGCGCCGGAGTGGATAGAGTTCATGATGGATTTGGTTTCTTCCGTGTTGATGTGGGTCCAGTTGTTGAGGGTGATGTCCGGGGAAGCGGGTTCAGTGGTGTATGGTTGGGTCTGGTGTCCGAAGCTGTCGTGGAGGTCGCTGATCTTGCGATGGAAGAAAGTGGCGAGGGATTCGCACAAATCCTGTGAGGGCGTGACGGCGTTGGCGCTGGGGTTGGAGAACTCTTTGACGATGCTGAAGAGTTCTCTGCTGTTGTGGCTGTTTTTGTCTAGTCTGTCGGTGAAAAAGTTCCTTTTGGCAGTGCGGATCAGGTGGTGGTGTTCGCGTGTAGCGTTCTTGAGGGCGGTCATGTTGTCCGCGGTGTGGTCCTTGCGCCAGGCCTTCTCAAGGGCACGACAAGTTTTCTTTGATTCTTTGAGGGTGTCAGAGAACCAGAGAGGTTTTTTGGTGTTGGTCTGTCGATGCGTGCGTTTGAGGGGAGCAAGGTTGTCAGCGCAGTTGGAGATCCAGTTTGTGAGGTTGAGAGCTGCGTCGTTGGGGTCGGTGGTGAGGGTGGGTTGGTTGGCGGCGAGAGCGGAGAAGAGTTGCTCTTCAGGGATCTTGTTCCACTGTCGACGAGGGGTGGGTTGAGTGCGGAGGTGGGAGGTCTCGCGTCGGAATGTGAAGTGGACGCAGCTGTGGTCGGTCCAGTGTAGGGCAGAGGTGTGGCTGAAGAAGACGTGTTTGCTGGCGGAGAAGATAGGGTCGAGCGTGTGTCCGGCGATGTGGGTGGCGGTGTTCACCAGTTGTTTGAGGCCGAGGTTGGCGAGGTTGTCGAGCAGGGTGGTGGTGTTGGGGTCGTTGTTTTGTTCCAGATGGAAGTTGAGGTCGCCTAGGAGGATGTAGTCCGGTGAGGCGAGGGCGTGCGGGGAGATGAAGTCGGCGATGGCGTCGCTGAAAGAGGCGCGAGGTCCGGGAGGACGGTAGACGAGGGATCCTCTGAGGGTGGTCCTTGGGTCGGTGCGAATCTGAAAATGCAGGTGTTCAGCGGCGAGGGGGGGGTCTTCGGTGGAGGTGGTGACGCTGATGGAGTCTTTGAAGATGATGGCGACACCTCCTCCTAGGTGTTCGATGTCCCTCCTTCCACACATACTTGTGCAGTTGGGGCAGTATACAGCAGTCGAACCCAAGCACAAAAGCTGGAGCCAAACCCCATGCCCTGCAATACCTCCAATAGGCATCCCCACTCTAATGTGTCAGAGGCTTTTTCCAAGTCAAGAGACACCAGCGCCAATTCGATCTCCATTCCTTTGGTCTCATGCAGGACATGTGCCAAGCGACGCAGATTATAGGACGTACTACGACCTGGTATGAACCCGCATTGGTCCTTATGTACCAGACCCTGAATCACGCCCGAGACTCAGTTGTGTTCCAATTCAAGTCCATACATTGTTTTATGGCTTCACCCACTCTTTCCTGCCATCCCTGATCTGTCAATAAATCCGCAGGCATACGCCAACTTCGAGCTGTGTGATTGACCCTCTCTCCCCATTGTAATTGCAACCGAACTGGCGCATGATCAGACAGAAACCGACCCATATGAGTGACATCCAGACATGTGAGCTGTTGAAACCACCCAGCAGAAACCTGTCTAGTCGAGTGTAAGTATCATGTGTTCTGGAGTGACAAGTATTTTCCCTGCCTTCAGAGTGCAGTTCCCTCCAACCATCCCACAGACCCAGGTGTGTCATCATGTCTTTGAGAGATTTTACCATAAGTGGTTTGGTTCCCTGCTTCGGTGGAAGGCAATCCAAATCCCCATGTAACACACAATTATAGTCCCCTGCCCAAACCAAAGGCCTATCCACGCTATCCCCCAAAATCTTAGGTATTCTGGCGTAGAAGGAGGGATTGTTCGTATTAGGAGCATATATATTAAGGATAACAATGGGTAAACCATCTAACATGCCCTCCGCCAGAACATAGCGGCCCTCCACATCTACCTCACTGTATACATGAGTGAAGGGAACCCCCGGGGCCACCCACATGGACACCCCACATGCATAGGAAGAGAAGGAGGATGAAAACATCTGTCTCCGCCATTTCTTAGACACTTTGGCGGTCATTCCTACCTTGGCGGGAACCGCCAGAAGACCGTACATCGGTCAAAAGACCGCAGCGGTCATTCTGTCTTTCCCGCTGGGCTGGCGGGCGACCGCCAAAAGGCTGCCCGCCCGCCCAGCGGAAAAGCACCAGCAACGAGGAAGCCGGCTCCGAATGGAGCCGGCGGAGTTGCTGGTGTGCGACGGGTGCAGTTGCACCCGTCGCGATTTTCAGTGTCTGCCAAGCAGACACTGAAAATCAATGTGGGGCCCTGTTAGGGGGCCCCACGACACCCGTTCCCGCCAGCCAGGTTCTGGCAGTGAAAACCGCCAGAACCAGGCTGGCGGGAAGGGGGTCGGAATCCCCATGGCGGCGCTGCTTGCAGCGCCGCCGTGGAGGATTCACAGGGGCAGCGGGAAGCCGTCGGGAAACCGCCGGCTTCCCTTTTCTGACCGCGGCTTTACCGCCGCGGTCAGAATAGCCCCAGAAGCACCGCCAGCCTGTTGGCGGTGCTTCCTCCGTCCCCTACCCTGGCGGTCTCGGACCGCCAGGGTAGGAATGACCCCCTTTGTGCGCTTCCTTGTCAGTCATTTGTGTCTCCTGAAGACAAGCAGTAATCTTCGTAGGAATGAGCACACCCTGTAGCGTTTTGTGTAACTCTTCAAGCCCCTGACATTCCATGTCAGCATGTTAATAGTACAACCCATTGCAATGCAATGTGGTTCCTCCACCCGAAGGACATGTCCCCCTGCGTGTTACCCCCACAATGAGACAAAAGAAAGACAAATTGCACATCTCGCCCCAATACCGGCACTGTTGAACAAACTTCAAACATTAACAAACCTCCCAAAACCCCCACCTCGGAAATACATTAAACCAAGCAAAACAGACCATACTGTAAGTCCATTTCGTAAATGCTGCAAGGACTACAGCCTAAACCCCAACTTACCATATCAAAATCAAAAGGCCCCCCTCAGTTGTGGAGTGACCACCCCCCCGGCATCAGTTTACAAATGTATCTAGGATCACCCCAGACCTAAGTTCCATAAGTGCCAGCGGCGCCCCGGAGGACCAGCTACAGACCAGTCCGCTCACAGGACCCCATCAGGACCGAGGACAGACAGCACCACAGCAAGGAAAACAGTCAAGCCATTCCAGAATCCCCATCCACTCCCAGCTCCTGCTCCAAAGCTGTACCCCCAACTAAATCAGCAGCCACCACCGCCATAGTTCCATCTTGCTGTATCTCCACTCTGTGACGCAAGTCCGCCAGCCGACTAGTGCACTGCGATTTCCAGTCCGGGCTTTCTGCTCCAGAAGCCCGACGTGATGCTTCCAGATCCCTCCATCCTTCCCGGGGCCACCGTGTCCCACATCTCCAGCCATCGCCACACCTCCTCTGAGCGATCGAAAAAGTGCGATCTCCCGCCCGATAGGACGTTTAAACGTGCCGCATAAAGGAGCATGTATCTAATGCTCATGGCTCGGAGTTTCGCCTTGACCTCCATGAACCCCTTACGAGAACTCTGCACCTTGTTTGTGTAATCAGGATAGATAGATATCTTGCAGTTCTCGTATAATACCTTATCTGATTCACGTGCAGCACATAGCACAAGGTCCCAGTCCTTATAGCTTAGTAAGAGGGCAATAATAGCTCTAGGCGGCGCACCGGGCCGAGGAGGCACCACAAGGGCCCTATGCACACGCTCCACCACAAAAACTCTAGTTAGCCCAGTTGGCTGCAGTACATCTCTGATCCAGTTCTCAACAAGGGATTCCATGGCAGACCCCTCCGCGTGCTCCGGGAAGCCCAGCAACCTGACATTGTTCCGCCGGGACCTCCCTTCCGCGTCCTCCAGCCGCGCCTTTAACCGTCCGACCGTGGAAGTGGCCTGCACCATTTGTTTTCGCAGCGTCCCCACCTTGGTCTGTAGCTCCGCTATGGAATCCTCCGCCACCTTAACCTTGTCGGCACCTTCCGGAGATCCGCCCGCAGCAGATTGACCTCCACTGCCACTGTCTCTATCTTACCCTCTAGCGCCACCCGGGAGCCCTGGATGGCAGCGAGCAGCTCCACGCGTGATGACTCCTTGGTGTTCATCAGCGTTCCAACAGCCTCTCCACTCACCTCCAATCCAGCCATGCGCTGCGGGAGAACCACCGGGGTAGTATACTGTCCCATTGTATTGCCCTATGATGCATCCGTCCGTTTATGAAGCCCCATTTCTCGCCACACCCAGATGCAACAGGCATCCTCCTGTAAAGTCCCAACAACAAAGTACCACAAAAACAGTATCCGCTGCTCTCCACCGCCTTAGACACCACTGTCTCACCAGACAGCCAGATCGAAGGGCTGCAAGGCTCTCCAGCAGCCGAAGATCACCCAGCCAATAGTTACCAACTAGGTCTGAATATGTTCAAAGATGCAGAAGAGCGGCAAGAAGAGTAAAGGGGAAAAACAGCTCTATTGGAATGTCCAGGGGCCGCCTCCGGACACTCTCAGCTCTGCGCACTCGAACCAATCACTATGGCTCCGTGGGCCCCAAGATGTCTCCCAGTCACTGCAGTTCCTCAGGAGGGCGCCACCGCTCACCTCCCGTTCAGGGTGTCCGTCGACTCAGGTTAGCGGCCACACAGCCCCCCTGGGCGTCGCAGCGCAACAAGCCACCCAACCCCCAGGTCACGCCCAGCAGTGGGTCCAGCAAGTGAGCCGTGCAGCCCCAGCGGAGGCCCTCTCAGCCGCCGTCACTCCCAATAGGCCTCGCTCCTTTTAGTGAGGGTCCGACCTATTTCTCCAGTCCCAGCTGAGGCGACCACCCACCTCATGACCCCAATATGGCCCTCCTTCAAGTCGGGTAGGGGGCACCACTCCACACAAGCCCCCACGGGTCCACTCAGCCTCCCGTTGGCAGCCCGCCTTCAGCGTGAGCTCAGCGGCCCAGCCACCTTCTCCAGCGTGGCCCTGATTTTAGCTTCAAAGGGTCCAAAAATGGGATCCAACCACGCCCAGGCTCTCCGGACGTCCTCCCGATCTAGGAGAGCGGCTCCCACTGTCTCAGAGTGCCCCAGGATCGCTACAGGATTTCGCCGGGGATGGGAGCGCACTTGGAGCGCGTCCCGTCGGCCATGTTCCCTGGCTACGCCCCTCAATTTGTTTTTTTTTAAACAAACATATTTTCTTGATGTTCGAAAGCATCATGCCAATCTTTTACATCAACAATTCCCTCCCACCCTCTGAAGTCACCATCCTTCTACCCGCACCCCTAACCCCCCTAAAGCCCCTTGGGCTCCCCATTCACACTGTATTCAGACGTGGTCCTTGTACACCAAGTACTATCCCAGAATGTCCATGTGCCCTACTCAAACAATTCTCTTGTGTCCTGCCAACTGCCGCAAGTGCTCTCCTGCCCAACCATTTCATATATTATCAATTTTTTGGGGCAACCTCTCCCCTTATAGATCACCCTTTCCTGTACATAACAAATATCCATTTCACATTCCCAGTCTCTCACCACCAGTACCTCTGTGGAGCTCCACTTATGTGCCAGTTCGCTCTTAGGCAGAAGAAAGCCCAGGTTGAATGGGAGCCTCTGGTAGGAGCAAGAGTCTGACTCACTCCAGATCCCCAACAGCACTAACTGTGCCCCTGGTTCTATATGTATGCCAGTGGCGCTCTCCAATCTTTGTATCATCCCTTCCTAAGAAGCAAGGAGGTGTGGACCGTTCCACAATGTATGAATAAATGCTCCCCTCTATTCACAGCTACATAGGCATCACTCAGCAGGAGTTTTTCCCATTTTATGCAGAAGGACCTTAGTAAAATATATAAGATGTGGAATCTTAAACTGCATAAATCAGTAAAAGGCCTTGATTGTTGCTATCCTGGGGAAGCGCAACACATTCCGCAAGTCCTCATTGTCAATCTCTCCCACATACCCTTGCCATCTGACCCTTAGGGGCTGTAAATCCCCTTGCATGTTTCTCAACACTGTCTGATATGTGAGGGAAATCGCCTTGGTGACCATCAGGCCATTCAGCAATCTGTACTCCAAGGGAGAGGTCTCCATAACTTCCTCATTTCGTAGCACCACCGCCCACAGGGCATGTCACATTTGGCAGTACTTAAACACTTAGCAGGCTAGCACATTGTATTTCATCCCAAGATGATCAAATGGAACCACCCCATTTACATACTACACTTCAGCGAGGGTATTGATTCCTATAGCATCCCATTCTCAGAAGCCTAGGAGACTCGGTATTGCACTTAGCCACATGCCCAACCAGAGTGGGGTTTTTAGTGCGAATTGCCTATGCCAGCCCATTTCTCTAGTCAGCGTAGGCCAGAATGCAAATACCATTCTTGCTGCTTAAGAAGGGTTCGGGGGGGTTCTGTGGGCACTCTCCCAGCATACAATGCATGCAGATATCCTTTCAAACCTAGCCCCTCTCAGTCCTCGTGAAAAGTCTGGTCATCCCACTGCGCATATGCCCATCCATTAACCACGATGACCTGAGAAGCCTATTAGCTCTCTACGGTCAGGTCACTATGCCCCTCTCGCATGTATAGCCAAGAAGAGAGGACACAGCTGCCTTCGGTACACCATCCTGCCAAAGCAACGTTCTCCACAATGCATAGAAGGCCTTAAAAATGACTTGGGTATGCCATACAGGTTGTTTTGGAGTGTATATGTAAAGCGACTCAAGGCCACCATTTTAAAGAATGCCCCTGCTGCCTTCGGTGGGCCATCCTGCCAAAGCAACACCCCACAATGTATAGAAGGCCTTAAAAATGACTTGGGTATGCCATACAAGTTGTTTTAGAGTATATATGTAAAGCAACTCAAGGCCACCATTTTAAAGAATGCCGCTGTGCCCATCATGGAGAGTGACACCACCACCCAGTGCTTAACATCCGACTCTGGAGCAGTGGCACTAGATTATCCTAAAAGTGTGAGTCCTCCCACTGGAAATTAAGAATCCCGGACATTTAAAATGCCAATGCCTGATTCTTTGTGCCAAGGTAGATGAAGCTGTTTCCCAATTAATTTGCAGCCTGGAGTATTTCCCATGAATTGCAAAAATTTCAAGATTTCACCCACTGTACCCAGGGTCTGGTCAGGGTTGGCTAAGTACAACAGAACGTCATCTGCATAAAGTGATGCAACAACAACTCTG
Source organism: Pleurodeles waltl (assembly GCF_031143425.1). Lineage (NCBI taxonomy): Eukaryota > Metazoa > Chordata > Amphibia > Caudata > Salamandridae > Pleurodeles > Pleurodeles waltl. Next base: position 1,649,705,951 of record NC_090445.1, read on the forward strand.
CCCTTTATCTCTGCCAGGATAATCAGTGTGTGGGATTCCAACCTTTGATCTACCATCATCGACCTCAGGGAGGTGTGTTTTGGGGGGCAAGGGAGCACCTTTTCCCCCTGCTTGATTCAGTCCCGGAAGTCACACCATCCAAAATTTCCCAGAGCCCTCCAACAGCCGAGCAGCAGCTTGTACAGTACTTGTGGTGCACAGAGAGGAGGGGATGTCTGGGCAAACATAACAGGGTGAGAAAAAAGGCCCCTCCAAACACCATTGTTTGGCCCAGGACGTCACCCCCACCCTAGTGGCTCGTTTACGCTGCTGTTCCCGGCTCACTCCAGACTCTGGCGCCATCTTGCCTCGCCACATCTCCATAGGTCTGACACTGCAGAGGCCACCGTGCCCTCCTTCAGGCCTGTTGCCCCCGTTAGGAGCCTTAGAAGGTTCCCCCCCAGCCCAGGCTTCTCACCACTGCTCTTGGAGCGCGGGAGAATAGGAGAAGCAACCTCAATTGAACCTCCGGTGCCAGAGCTCAGGGGTTATGCCGCTGCCTCCATGGTTCCCAAGCCACATCCCTATTATTTTGTTTTTATTTTCAATAAACTTTTAATGTAAATTACATTTGACTTGGTGTTTAAAATGATTAAATATGTAAATAGTTAATTGACTAATTTGTATATGAATTGTACCCTTTTTTACATTATTTTTTTATTTGGTGTTTAAGCTATTAATAAAGGTTCCAAAAATAATTTCATATTTATTATTATTTGTTTTAATTTCATTTGTTTTATTTAATAACTACATATTAATAATGCTTCATTTTTTGTCATTGTTTTTCTTCATTGGTGTTTTCTGGGAAGTAGGGAGGGAAATGTATTTGTTTTAAATATTTCTTATTTGATTTATATTTTTTAATGAAGTTTGGAATATAAACCCCGATTTTTTCATTGCATTTAATTTTATTTTTATAAGGATTAATTGTTTTATTTTGAATTTGCTTAACTATTTTTAATCTGTTCTGTATTTAAAAAAATAGGAATTGGAATGGTATCTCTAATTCCTCCAAAGAACAGCATTTTGCCTACTGTTCTGGGATTGGAGTGAGAATAACAAATCAAAACCCTCCAAAGTCCAACGCTTTTGCTACTTTTTCTTTTGTTGTAGTGAGAATATTAAAATTCACCCTCTAAATTCCAGCACTTTCTCGACTGTTGCTAACATTGGAGAGTGAATAGTAAATCTAACCCAGCCAAAGAGTGACAATATCCCTCCTGTCCCTTATGTCGGAGTGGGAATAGTAAATGTAACCCCTCAAAGTCCAGCACTTGTCCTACTGTTGCTTAAAAGGTAATGTGGATAGTAAATAAAACCCCTCCAAAGTCCAATACATTTCTTACTGTTCAATTCACACTGGAGTTGGACCAGTGAATTTAACCTCTCTAATGTCCAACACTTTCCCTACTGCTGCTCTGACTGGAGTGGGAATAGCAAATCTGGTTCCTTCAAAGTCGAACACTTCCTCTAGTGTTGTTTATTTTGGATTGATATTATTTTAAAATATTTGTTATTTCTTTACTATTTACATTATTTACAAAAATGTAATTCTTTGATTCAATTCTATTTTTGTTGGTTTTGTATTCTATTTTTTAGTTAAGTTTGGTATCTGTTTTTGTTATGTATATGTTTGGTAATAATCTGAATTGTTGTATATATATATATATATATATATATATATATATATAGACTATTGCAATGAAATTATTGATAAGAAAACTGTGCTTAGCAATAGTGTGAGCTATAGTTACCTTTGGGCACGAGTTATGGTTGCAGAATAAGTATGACTGGTGAAATTCTGTGGTTTTGTACATTTAAAATGTTATGTTGTCACCTAACCATAACATTACTTTAAACGTTGTTTAACATTGTTAAAAAAGTTTAGTATATTGTATATATATATATATATATATATACATATATATATATATATAATATATATATATATATTATCTACTGGCGGTTGCCAGTAGGTAGTTATAGCTAGGACCTAGTTTCTACAGATAGAGCATTTGTTTTTGCCTATAATTTTGGTGCCACTTGACTTCACAAATTTTTCAAAATGTATACTTTGCTAAGTTCAGCTTCTGTCTTGAAAGTTTTGTGGTGATCTATCAAGCAGGGGCAGAGAAAAAGGGGGGGTCCCAAAATGTTTTTTTCCATATCCCTATTAATTTTTCCATAGGACCTTTAGACACACATGCAGCCTGAACCACTAAACTGAATTACACCAAATGTGGGACAAAGCTAGATTCTGTTTCACAGATCATGGTTTTTGTAAATTTATTTGAATCCGTTGAGTAGTTTCAGAGAAATTTAAGGTGCGGATCCAGCTGTTCCTGGGCAGATATCTGATTGGCTCAGACACTTCAGCAAGGAAGTGTTGCCAGTCATCTTGGGCCTCGGCTTCAGCTGAGTCCTAGAAAAAAAGACAAAAAAAGAAAAAGGGCCAGCCTAGAGTCACCATGGTGCAAGGGTGTCTGTGTTACAAGGGCAGTTGTTTTGTGCAGGAAGGGAAATCAATCCTTCGAGGCATTTTCCCCTTTCTATGTATGCAGCACACATATAAAGAAAAAATAATGAGAATCCTTTGGGAGGCATAGCGATTTCACGCAATCCCAGGTATACAAACCTTTGGAAATCTGGGATTGCATGAAATCCATGGGTTGAAGCAAAGGAAACATTAAGGCAAACGGGCTGTATTCTTTTTTTAAAAGATCATTTTATTGCTTTAATTAGAACAATGACAGACATGGTGGTCTGCTGAGCCCAGCAGGCCACCATCACTGTGATGGGAGCGATTCATAGTGGATTGCAATTTGTGACCTACTTCATTAATATTCATGAGATAGGTCGAATTTTGAGCCATGGGGATACAGTATTTAGTGAGCTGACCTAGTAGTATTAAGGTTTGCAAAATACCATCGGAATTGTTAAAAGTCAGTGCGCAAATTGTGACCACTCTTAGTGAATTCAATGTAGATACACCTGGCCTTTAATTCTTCCTTTAACAGGATTGGATCTCAATTTCCCAGGGTGTACACTTACACCACATCCTTGCACGATAAAAATATTCATATGCAAAAATTCATTCACAAGTGTAAGATAACTTTTCAGAATAAAAAAAATGGTTTTCCACCTATAAATGAGGGCTATTTGAGCTTGTAGGTCTGATTTACACACTTAAATAGCTTCAAAAATCTGTTATAATGTTCTATGGCTCCCAGGTGATGTGTAAAGAATGATTTGAAAACCTTGGATGGGAGTGTAGAGTGGTGAAATGAACCCAACACAGCATGCAGGCCTCTGGAGATCTTGACTGAAGGTGACAGGAGGCGGGGTCATTTATCCACTCTATAGCAATTTCTGGGAATTGAGACAGCATCAGCTTTGCCCTGGATGGACAGCATTCAATGCCTTCATCCAGCTTTTTTAAATGTTTTGTGTACCATGGGAGAAGGAAAATATTGCAATAATTTCTAGGAGGCTCTTATTTCTCCATTAATTGCTGAACCCGGTTAAAGGTTTACTGTTGCATTGCATTTTCTTTCCCCTTTGAGTAATTTCACTTAAATGACTCACTTGATAGTTTGTACTCTGAAAGCCTGAATCACAAATATAAACGTACACTTTTGTGCACGTTTACTATTTTTTGGAATTCACAAACTACCAGATTGATTTTACTAGTGGTAATTTTATGACTGCAGAGACTCCGCAGTAGAGGGTGGAGAACTGAGCAGATAAAGATAGGCCAGGCCAATGCAAGGCAAAACATCCTGTAGTTTTCATGTAATACAAAAGTTATTTTTTAAAATATTTATTGCCAAATTTTTCCATATACAAAAAAAAAAAATACCGCCCCCCACCCCTCTGCAGAGGAAAAACACAATAAATTCCTACCTTAAATGACCTAAAAATACCACCAGGAGACCCAATCAAATGCTTTTTCACCGTCCAACAAAATTAAAGCCATAGGGTGTACAGCCACAGCAGAGGCGTCAAAGAGAGATATCACACAGCAAATATGATCCATTGTCCCTCTCCCGGGAATAAAGCCATGTTGTTTAGAAGACACAATTTTACTAATCACTCTAGAGAGATGTGAAGCCAAGACTTTAGAATCCACTTTAGTATCTCCATTCTTTAAGGTGATTGGACGTATGAACCCAATTCCTGCAGAGGCTATTTTTTCTTAGGACAAATGACAATATTAGCAGAGAACCATGATTCAGAGGGAAGTACCATTGTAAACCTGCGCAAAAAAACCAATAAATGATATTTAAGCATGGCAGAAAAAGACCTGATAGAATTTGGTATGGTTGAAATCAGTGCTGACTGCTTTACCTGTTGGAAGACTAGAAATGGCCAGGCAGATTTCCGCCCAAGAGAAAGGGCTTTCCAAATAATCCCGATTCTCTAAACCATGAGGATTAACCCGTTAAATGCGGGCGTCGGCCACTGGCCGACGCCCACACTCCCTCCCTGGTGCGGGTCACGACCAGTGGCCGACACCAGGGAGGGGGTTAAAAATCCTCCGGTGCAATGCACCGGAGGATTTTTTTTTTTTTTTTTTTTACCGTAGGAGACGCGGAAGAGCTTCCGCGTCTCCATCCCACCCCCCTCCCGCCCCTTTATGACGTCAGCGCGCCGCGAGGCGCGCTGACGTCACATTTTTTCCCCACCGGAGAAGGAGAGACGGAGGTAAGCGTTCTTTCCTTCTCCGGTGGGGAAAAAAAGGCCAAAACGGCCTCCCCAGATGCCAGGGAGGCATCGATGGAAAGGGGAGGCTTTCCCCTTTCCATCGATGCCTCCCTGGCACCGTTTCCTGGCCGTGGATCGCAGCGCGGCTGCGATCCACGGCCAGGAAACGCCACTAGGCACCAGGGATCTTCTTTGGGGGGGTCGGCCCCCTCGTAAAAGGGCCACCCCCCCCCCCGGCAATATTTTAATTATTTATACTGTTTTGGGGGGCGATCGCGCCCCCCACAAAAAAAAAGAAAGAAAAAAAAGAAAAAAAAAATGGCGGGGTCGGCCCTTGGAACACGGGCCGACCCCAGGGGAAAAAAAAAAAACGTAGTTTTGCCTGGGGAGGCCGATCGCCCCCCCAGGGTAAAAAAAAACAAAAAAAAACAAATTGTTGGTGGTCAGCCCTTAGGGTGACCATCAATGGGGCCATTTTTTTTTTTATACATGTGTGCTTTGCCGAGGGCAAGCACACATGTATAAAAAGAAAAAGATTTGTGACATGAGTCTCATATATATGTGTATATATGTATACACATATATATATCTATATAGATATATATATCTATATAGATATATATATATATATATATATATCTATATAGATATATATATTGCAGCGTCCATGTGCTGCTTTTCTGACTTGTTGGTGTGTATCTGGGCTTCTAACAACGCCCACCTCACGCCCATCACTACCACTCCTTTGATGGCATTGGAAAATGATTTACCTTTGTCCCTCCTTGGGGAGGTTTTGCTACCGCCTTGGCCCCTGGTACATGGCTAATTGCACTTTTGCTGTTACGTTTAACTGCGAGCGAACTTCTTTTCCTTTTGTGTAACTCTTCACATGATGCTCATGGTGGCCATGGCGCTGTGAATCGGCTCTCTTATGTGAAAGAGTTTAACTTTAAATTATCAATTTATGTGGCAAGAAAAGTTGGGTTAGGAGTTTATAACGCTAATAGCTCTAACTCGAGCAGATGCGAGACCCATTGCATTGTAAATGCTTGTTATTCTTGTGTGTGTTGTTTTATAATGGTGAACAATTTCACCGCACTCCACGAGGACCGTGATCAAGACTCCTTGGTGAGTTGAAACACGTTGGTGGTTATTGACTGCAATAAAATACACGTTTATTTGTACTTCATGGAGTGCGGTGAAATTTTTCGGCATTAGATAATTTCTAGATTGGTCTTCCCTGTCACTGGGCACCGGCAGTGAAGTGTGCCGCCCAGCAACCCTTCAACCACTTTGTTTCTAAACATATAAATATATATATATTATTATATATATATATATATATATATATATATATATATATACACACAATATGCATGCATGCATGTCTTTTCTGTAGTGGCAGTTTTGCTGGATAGTACTGAGGGAATTAGAAGAGGAGGTAATGGGAGGCAGAGCACCAAAAATGACTGTTGCACAGGGTGTGTGGTAAGGTGAAGTAATACATTCTTTTTTTGTTTTTTTCAGTGTTTTCAGAGAATCTGCAGAATTGGAGAAGAAGCGAAGGTAAGGTGACGACATTTCCTGTTGTACACAACAAACATACCAACAAGCAATTTTGTGACTATCTGCCTTCTACGTAGGATAGTAATTTAGAGGGACAGTTTAGCCAGTTGCAGAGATGGCGTCTCGTTGGATGACTGCTGATCAAGCCCTAGCTCGGGTTATGGAGGACAGTTCTGATGTAGGCTCAGAGACTGAGACAGCAGACACTGAGACAGCATCTGAGGGAGAGGACAATGGGGCAGATTCTGGGAGTGATTTTTCAGTCGGCGGAGTCCCATCTGACGACACCTCTTCCAGTGAGTCTGAAGGAGACAATGACGACATCCGTGCTGTCCCTTCGCAAGCACATTCTGGGCAGCGGGACCACATTGAGTTAGCCGAACCCAGAGAGCACGTGCTTGCTGCCGCAAGCACAGAACGAGTGCTCTCTTGGCAGCCCCCCTGTTTGGTTCAGCCCCAAATTCCACCTTTTACTGGTGACGCTGGATGTAAAGTCGATACAGCTAACTTTTTGCCAGTCGACTACATCTATCTGTTTTTGGATGTTGACTTTCTTCAGAAAGTTGTGCAGCAAACAAATTTGCGTGCAGACCAATTTCTGAGGGAGCGCAGAGGCACTCTAGGGCCCCGTTCTAGGGCACGCCAGTGGACTCCCACTTCGCTGGCGGAATTGAAGATATTTTTGGGCCTTACCCTCAAAATGGGGTTAGTACAGAAACCCACCTTGCAGTCCTACTGGACAACTCGCACGGTTTGGGTAACTCCCATCTTCGCACCATACATGAGCAGAGATCGTTTTTTGCTACTGCAGCGCATGCTGCATTTCAATGACAATTCTGCTGCATTGCCCCGGGACCATCCAGATCATGACAGGTTGTTCAAAATTCGGCCTGTCGTGGAACATTTGTCTGCCAGGTTTCCAGAGATCTATACTCCTGGAAAGAATATAGCAGTCGATGAGTCCTTGATCCTGTACAAAGGACGGCTGCTTTTCAGACAGTACATTGCGAGCAAAAGAGCTCGCTATGGCATAAAGCTGTACATGCTGTGTGAGAGCTCTACTGGCTATGTGTACAGCCTGAGAGTGTATACAGGGAAGGATTCTACCCTAAACCCTGTAGGTTGCCCTCCCACGTTAGGGGTCACAGGTAAGATTGTATGGGAACTTGTCCATCCACTTCTTCACAAAGGTTATAACCTTTATGTGGACAATTTCTATACAGGAGTAGAGCTGTTCAGTGAGCTCTACAAAGCTGGCACTGTGGCCTGCGGTACAGTTCGTTGTAACCGCAAAGGATTCCCGCGGGAGCTTGTTTGCAAGAAGCTCCAGAAATCACAGAGTACTGCATTGCGTTCTAACGAACTGCTCGCAGTCAAGTTCCTAGATAGACGTGATGCATACGTGCTCACTACAATTCATGATGAGAGCACTTCTCCCATCACGGTTTGGGGTCAGATGGCCGAAGTCCACAAGCCCATCTGTATACTTGATTACAATAAGTACATGGGTGGAGTGGACAAGAACGACCAGGTTCTTCAACCATACAATGCGTGTCGTAAAACTCGCACTTGGTACAAGAAACTGTTTACCCACCTGATTCAGATGGCAACATATAATGCGTATGTTGTTTACCGTCAGACAACAACAGGAAGACTCATGACTTTCCTTGACTTCCAGTTGTCTGTAATTGAAAGCCTCACTGCTGTTACTGAAGAAGCAGCAGCCTCCACCTCATATGTTCTGGAGGATGTGGCAAGGCTGCAGGAGCGACACTTTGCTGATCGCATACCTAAAACACCCAAAAAGGATCGCCCATGTCGTCGCTGTAAAGTGTGCTCAAAGCATGGAAAGCGGCAGGAGAGTCGGTATTACTGTCCACAGTGTCCATCACAACCAGGCCTCTGTATCCCTACTTGCTTTACGTTGTATCATACTAAAGCAAAGTTCTGGGAAATCGACTGAGGTTGAGCTGCTGTTGGGTAATCCTTTCAGTGGCAGTGCATGGATACCGAACGTCCATGGGCCACTGCTTCGTTAGGCAAGGAGCCACAGAATTTTACTTCATCATGGACTTCCTTTTGGCGTGGTCGGTGTTCTGTTCAATTAACATGCATTTTCTTCCCCCTACTGCATATACTAGTAGACAGAACATATGCCACATTGCCACGGAGTACCCTTTCTTCACCTGCATGTCTTCCTTCCTTTCAACGGTAGATATGCTCTCTCAGTTCGAGAAATCACTTTGTAGGGCATACTTGGAAGCCCCCAACTTGCTTCCACAAACTAGTATAGGTTCACTTGGCTATTATACAGGATTAGCCAGGACTCTGATGAGAACAGAGACATGGATGGGTAAGGAAAGCTTATGGTAGGAGTGCCTTCACAGGGTTATTGCACAGGTAGAAGGCAGATAGTAAAGGTAGTACAGATGTACATCATCTACACCTATGGATTCAAACCCATTGGTGCCATCCCAGCACTAAAGGAGAATGACTTGTATAGGTCAGTGTTTGACCTGCTTTTCATGTTCATCCTCCATCAGAACTTAGTAGATGTTCAGTTTGCTGTATAAGTGCATTATAGTCACATCACTGCACATAATGTTGGCTGGGACATATGCTACGTTCTCATGGACTCCCCTATGTACCAAACACTACCCTTTTCCATAGCCTATGACCTTCTCTTTAGGGAACATCATGAGAAATCCCCAGCATGTCTCCCTTAGTTTCAAAGGTAGATATGCTCACTCAGTTCGAGGAATCGCTTTGTACGGCATACTCGGACACCCCCAACTTGCATCCACAAACTGGAAGGAGTTGGATTTAGCACAGAGATTGCGCTAAAGGCGCATGAAAAACATGTCTTCCTGAGCCTCAGGTGGCTGTCACAGGAGTCATTAGTAAAGGTTTGTTACGCATGCATTTGGTAATGTTAAGGAAGAAGGAGGCAGGTAGCCTATGACCTTCTCTTTAGGTAACAGCATGAGAAATCCCCAGCATGTCTCCCTTAGTTTCAAAGGTAGATATGCTCACTCAGTTCGAGGAATCGCTTTGTACGGCATACTCGGACACCCCCAACTTGCATCCACAAACTGGAAGGAGTTGGATTTAGCACAGAGAGTGCGCTAAAGGCGCATGAAAAACATGTCTTCCTGAGCCTCAGGTGGCTGTCACAGGAGTCATTAGTAAAGGTTTGTTACGCATGCATTTGGTAATGTTAAGGAAGAAGGAGGCAGTTACTTGACAGGTGGTAAAATGTAGTCAAACTTACTCCGTTCTGTGGCGTGTGAATGTGATGGGCCCTTGTCTGGCAGCGGTAAGTTAATGTGAGTGGAGTGATTGATTGGATTGGGCCCGTGGCTGGCGATATGAAAGGGTTGTTTGTTGTGCGTGAATGGCGTGTGAATGGACCATAAAGAGGTTGGTGCCTGGACGCGGCTTTATGGCCCACCTTCAGAAGGCTTGGTTTCAACATTCAGATACTTTGATAAGTAATCATGCTTTAAAACCATAATTTCTGGAGGTGCTAAAACCAACCAGTGTGAGTGGTGGGTTAACTTTAACAAACTAGTACCAGGGGAGACCAAGGGTGCAGGACTTGCATGGCTTTCACCAGTTTTCCTTCACCCAGAATCCCCTTGAAATTACATTATGTGCTTAAAAAACACATTTTCCTTGCATTCCAATGAGCAGAAGTCCAGGGATCTGCAGGTATCCTCAAAATTCCTACCACCCAGTGTTTCCCCACTTGTCCTGATAAAAACACAACCCCGCTTGTGTGCCTGCGCCTAGTGCCTGCTTCAGGAATGAATCACTCCAGGGTTAACAGTAGACCTCAAGCAAGGACTACCATTGACCCTTGTGTGATCCATTCCTGTCGCGGGCGCTAGGCCTACCCACACAAGTGAGGTATCGTTTTTATCGGGAGACTTGGGGGGACGCTGGGTGGAAGGAAATTTGAGGCTCCTCTCAGATTCCAGAACTTTCTGTCATCGAAATGTGAGGAAAACTTGTTTTTTTAGCCACTTTTTGAGGTTTGCAAAGGATTCTGGGTAACAGAACCTGGTCAGAGCCCCGCGAGTCACCCCATCTTGGATTCCCCTAGGTCTCTAGTTTTCAAAAATGTACAGGTTTGGTAGGTTTCCCTAGGTGCCGGCTGAGCTAGAGGCCAAAATCTACAGGTAGGCACTTTGCAAAAAACAGCTCTGTTTTCTGTGATGTGTCCACGTTGTGTTTTGGGGCATTTCCTGTCGCGGGCGCTAGGCCTACCCACACAAGTGAGGTATCATTTTTATCGGGAGACTTGGGGGGGACGCTGGGTGGAAGGAAATTTGAGGCTCCTCTCAGATTCCAGAACTTTCTGTCATCGAAATGTGAGGAAAACTTGTTTTTTTAGCCACTTTTTGAGGTTTGCAAAGGATTCTGGGTAACAGAACCTGGTCAGAGCCCCGCGAGTCACCCCATCTTGGATTCCCCTAGGTCTCTAGTTTTCAAAAATGTACAGGTTTGGTAGGTTTCCCTAGGTGCCGGCTGAGCTAGAGGCCAAAATCTACAGGTAGGCACTTTGCAAAAAACAGCTCTGTTTTCTGTGATGTGTCCACGTTGTGTTTTGGGGCATTTCCTGTCGCGGGCGCTAGGCCTATCCACACAAGTGAGGTATCATTTTTATCGGGAGACTTGGGGGGACGCTGGGTGGAAGGAAATTTGAGGCTCCTCTCAGATTCCAGAACTTTCTGTCATCGAAATGTGAGGAAAACTTGTTTTTTTAGCCACTTTTTGAGGTTTGCAAAGGATTCTGGGTAACAGAACCTGGTCAGAGCCCCGCGAGTCACCCCATCTTGGATTCCCCTAGGTCTCTAGTTTTCAAAAATGTACAGGTTTGGTAGGTTTCCCTAGGTGCCGGCTGAGCTAGAGGCCAAAATCTACAGGTAGGCACTTTGCAAAAAACAGCTCTGTTTTCTGTGATGTGTCCACGTTGTGTTTTGGGGCATTTCCTGTCGCGGGCGCTAGGCCTACCCACACAAGTGAGGTATCATTTTTATCGGGAGACTTGGGGGGACGCTGGGTGGAAGGAAATTTGAGGCTCCTCTCAGATTCCAGAACTTTCTGTCATCGAAATGTGAGGAAAACTTGTTTTTTTAGCCACTTTTTGAGGTTTGCAAAGGATTCTGGGTAACAGAACCTGGTCAGAGCCCCGCAAGTCACCCCATCTTGGATTCCCCTAGGTCTCTAGTTTTCAAAAATGTACAGGTTTGGTAGGTTTCCCTAGGTGCCGGCTGAGCTAGAGGCCAAAATCTACAGGTAGGCACTTTGCAAAAAACAGCTCTGTTTTCTGTGATGTGTCCACGTTGTGTTTTGGGGCATTTCCTGTCGCGGGCGCTAGGCCTACCCACACAAGTGAGGTATCATTTTTATCGGGAGACTTGGGGGGACGCTGGGTGGAAGGAAATTTGAGGCTCCTCTCAGATTCCAGAACTTTCTGTCATCGAAATGTGAGGAAAACTTGTTTTTTTAGCCACTTTTTGAGGTTTGCAAAGGATTCTGGGTAACAGAACCTGGTCAGAGCCCCGCGAGTCACCCCATCTTGGATTCCCCTAGGTCTCTAGTTTTCAAAAATGTACAGGTTTGGTAGGTTTCCCTAGGTGCCGGCTGAGCTAGAGGCCAAAATCTACAGGTAGGCACTTTGCAAAAAACAGCTCTGTTTTCTGTGATGTGTCCACGTTGTGTTTTGGGGCATTTCCTGTCGCGGGCGCTAGGCCTACCCACACAAGTGAGGTATCATTTTTATCGGGAGACTTGGGGGGACGCTGGGTGGAAGGAAATATGAGGCTCCTCTCAGATTCCAGAACTTTCTGTCACCGAAATGTGAGGAAAACTTGTTTTTTTAGCCACTTTTTGAGGTTTGCAAAGGATTCTGGGTAACAGAACCTGGTCAGAGCCCCGCGAGTCACCCCATCTTGGATTCCCCTAGGTCTCTAGTTTTCAGAAATGTACAGGTTTGGTAGGTTTCCCTAGGTGCCGGCTGAGCTAGAGGCCAAAATCTACAGGTAGGCACTTTGCAAAAAACAGCTCTGTTTTCTGTGATGTGTCCACGTTGTGTTTTGGGGCAATTCCTGTTGCGGGCACTAGGCCTACCCACACAAGTGAGGTATCATTTTTATCGGGAGACTTGGGGGGACACTGGGTGGAAGGAAATTTGAGGCTCCTCTCAGATTCCAGAACTTTCTGTCATCGAAATGTGAGGAAAACTTGTTTTTGTAGCCACTTTTTGAGGTTTGCAAAGGATTCTGGGTAACAGAACCTGGTCAGAGCCCCGCGAGTCACCCCATCTTGGATTCCCCTAGGTCTCTAGTTTTCAAAAATGTACAGGTTTGGTAGGTTTCCCTAGGTGCCGGCTGAGCTAGAGGCCAAAATCTACATGTAGGCACTTTGCAAAAAACAGCTCTGTTTTCTGTGATGTGTCCACGTTGTGTTTTGGGGCATTTCCTGTCACGGGCGCTAGGCCTACCCACACAAGTGAGGTATCATTTTTATCGGGAGACTTGGGGGGACGCTGGGTGGAAGGAAATTTGAGGCTCCTCTCAGATTCCAGAACTTTCTGTCATCGAAATATGAGGAAAACTTGTTTTTTTAGCCACTTTTTGAGGTTTGCAAAGGATTCTGGGTAACAGAACCTGGTCAGAGCCCCGCGAGTCACCCCATCTTGGATTCCCCTAGGTCTCTAGTTTTCAAAAATGTACAGGTTTGGTAGGTTTCCCTATGTGCCGGCTGAGCTAGAGGCCATAATCTACAGGTAGGCACTTTGCAAAAAACAGCTCTGTATTTTGTCAAAAAATGGGATGGGTCCACGTTGTGTTTTGGGGCATTTCCTGTCGCGGGCGCTAGGCCTACCCACACAAGTTAGGTATCATTTTTATCGGGAGACTTGGGGGAACATAGAATAGCAAAACAAGTGTTATTGCCCCTTATCTTTCTCTACATTTTTTCCTTCCAAATATAAGAGAGTGTGTAAAAAAGACGTCTATTTGAGAAATGCCCTGCAATTCACATGCTAGTATGGGCACCTCGGAATTCAGAGATGTGCAAATAACCACTGCTCCTCAAAACCTTATCTTGATCCCATTTTGGAAATGCAAAGGTTTTCTTGATACCTCTTTTTCACTCTTGATATTTCAGCAAATGAATTGCTGTATACCCAGTATAGAATGAAAACCAACTGCAGGGTGCACCTCATTTATTGGCTCTGGGTACCTAGGGTTCTTGATGAACCTATAAGCCCTTTATATCCCCGCAACCAGAAGAGTCCAGCAGACAAAACGGTATATTGCTTTCAGAAATCTGACATCGCAGGAAAAAGTTACAGAGTAAAACATAAAGAAAAATGGCTGTTGTTTTCAGCTCAATTTCAATATTTTTTTATTTCAGCTGTTATTTTCTGTAGGAAAACCTTGTAGGATCTACACAAATGACCCCTTGCTGAATTCAGAATTTTGTCTAGTTTTCAGAAATGTTTAGCTTTCCGGGATCCAGCATTGGTTTCACACCCATTCCTGTCACTAACTGGAAGGAGGTTGAAAGCACCAAAAATAGTAAAAATGGGGTATGTCCCAGTAAAATGCCAAATTTGTGTTGGAAAATGTGGTTTTCCGATTCAAGTCTGCCCGTTCCTGAAAGGTGGGAAGATAGTGATTTCAGCACCAGAAACCCTTTGTTGATGGCATTTTCAGGGAAAAAACCACAAGCCTTCTTCGGCTGCCCTTTTTTCCCATTTTTTTGGAAAAAACGAAATTTTCACTGTATTTTGGCTATTTTCTTGGTCTCCTCCAGGGGAAACCACAAACTCTGGGTACCATTAGAATCCCTAGGATGTTGGAAAAAAAGGACGCAAATTTGGCGTGGTTAGCTTATGTGGACAAAAAGTTATGAAGCCCTAAGCGCGAACTACCCCAAATAGCCAAAAAAGGGCTCAGCACTGGGGGGGAAAAGGCCCAGCAGCTAAGAGGTTAAGTGAGGTCTGATTCCCAAATTGTTATACCTCAATGTTCTCCCCCTTGTATTTTCAGTGTAGAGGTTCAAATAGAACCTCTGAAAGGCCTCACAAATATCCTCGGGATCAGAAACTAACCCGGGTATTGGATCTCTCACTTTACTAATTTCCCCCTGAACCTGATTTTGTTGGGTATGGATTGCAAGTTCATGACTCACCCTCTTGCCAAACTCTTTCCATACCAGGAATTTTTCTTTCCATACCAGGAATTTGTTGGCAGCCTTTTTAGCGGATAATTCCAATATAGCCGCCTTAGCAACTGCAATACTTTGCAAGATTTTTTGAGGATTGTCCCCTAGGCAAACTCTGATGCATCCTCCTGCTGGCACACACTCCGCAAACTTTGGAAGATCTCCAGATGGATCCCAGCAGACTGTTGCAGGACAGTCACACACGCCTTAGTCACTAGCAAGCTTGACTACAGCAACGCCCTTTATGCCAGCACCGCAACTAGGAACATAAAAAAACTACAACACATCCAGAACACCGCTGCCAGACTAATTCTGAACCTCCCTCGCCAAGAACACATCTCCCAACACCTGAAGACCATCTACTGGCTACCGGTCGAGAAGCAAATCACCTTCAAGTTTCTCGGCCACAGGTACAAGGCCAAACACAATGCAGGACCAGCCTACCTGAACCAATGCGTGTCCTTCCACACCCCCACCAGATCCCTTCACTCCACCGAGGTGGCCCTGGCCACCATCCCTCGCATCCACAAAACCACCGCCAGAGGATGATCCTTCACCTACACTGCAGCAAAGAGCTGGAACAACCTCCCTCTGCACCTCAGACAAAGCCTGTCGCTCACCATCTTCAGGAAGAACCTCAAGACGTCGCTCTTTGGTGAGGCCCCTCCTTTTCCCCCAGTGCCTTGAAACCCGCACGGGAGAGTAGCCGCTCTTTACAAATATTGATTGATTGATTGAACATAGTAAGCACTGGTTTTGTTTCAGTGACAGACAGTGCCTCACATAATTGCAGTAGTTTGAACTTCTCCTTCTTTTGATGATGCAGGCTATAACAAAGGGTCTCCCCCTAACACTGGTGTTAAATTCATCCCATACTACCCCCACGGGTGCACTCCCAATATTCTCCTTCATAAAGATCGATATCCACTTATTCATAAAACTGATATAATCCTCATCCTATGATAAAACACGCTCAAAGCTCCAGTTCGGGGCCTGCCTGACCCCACCTTCAACAACAATTTCTAATACTAATGCACTATGGTCCAACATCACCCTGGGAAGCTTCTCGATTCTACAGTCATGAATAAGGGACTGTGAAACAAAAAAATAATCCAACCGTGCATGCATCTGATGTGGTGCTGAAAAATAAGTAAATCCAAAGTCCCCAGTCCATGTATCCAGCAAGACATCAACCATTCTGTGGTCTCGAACCAGACTACATAGCGATCGAAAACACCCTAGGCTTGAGACCAGGATAATCTTTATGACGCTCCTAAATCCAATCCCCTGTGGCATTTATATTAAGATCTCCATACATAATAACAGGGGAAGGCCATAAAGCCAACTCATTATTAAGCCAATTGAGCAGGAAAAATCTTCAGAGACCGTTCTATACACAAAGCACAATGTGAATACCCCATTAGGGAGATGGCATTCCATTACAACTCATCGCCCCTGTTTATTCACCCTTGCTTGTTTAAAATTGAAAGTTTGGTGTCTGACAAAGGATCGCAACTCCACGTGTCCTGACCCCTTGAGAGGTCCCCCCGACTAAATTAAATCTAAAGGATTCAAGGATGTCTTGCCTAGTAGCTTCAATATGTGTCTCTTGGAGACAAAGTATGTCAGCTTTTAAAATCTGGAGCTCAATAGCTACTCTTTTTTCTTTTTTCCCAGTCATTGAGCCCACAGATATTAACCAAAGCTACCCGAATATTACTCATACTAAAGATCTAGGTGAAACTTAAGAACTAAGCCATGTATGACACACTCCCCCAACTTTACCAAAGCATAAACCCCACTCCAGCAAGCAATAATAAAGCCAATCTCCTGTGCTGTTCTGAATCCTCCACCTGTCAACCTCCGCTCTCTTCTCCAAACAACCCCCCAACCAACCCAACCCAACATCCGCCACCACCTAAACAGAATAATCAGGTCAAAAACCTGAGGGACATCACCCAATTATATGCCCACTGCTTCCCCCCAGTCTCCCAGCCATTAAACTTGAATCTGGAAAGACAAATGAAAGAGATGTCTGGAGACAGCCTAAGATTGCTGACAGCTTCCACTACCACATCTAATTCCTTATGTCACCTTTCATTTCATTAATCCCCTGAAACAATGCTCTTATGGACCAGTTTAGCCCCCAGCAGTAAGTTCCTTCAGATATTCCTGAGCTTTCGTTTCTGAAGCAAAAAAACAAGTCTCTCCCCCAAATTCAGTAGGACACCTTCTCCTCCAAACTTTTGAAATGGGTCAATGAGCTGTCTCAGCCGCCACTGTTGCTCCACTGTGGCATCACAGAAGTCAGCTCTAACAAAAAAGGAATGCCCATCAACCTCTCTTCTAGCATTGGGTCAAGCTATTTCATAGATAGGTTGCTGTAAAAGGAAATTTCCAAAATACACAAGAATGTCTCTGGGTATTTCAGAGACTGTATCACAATGGTTTTTTTGAATGAAGGGGAATCGATGAACCTGTTGTACCTCTGAGTCCCAGTCCCACTGGGAGAATTCAGGAAATGCCCCTTTCAGTAGAGTCAGCATGAAGGAACGGATCTTATTGCCCTCAGCTCCTTCAGCAATCCCAAGAAATCATAAATTGTTTCTTTGTTGGCGGTTCTCCCAAATTTTTGAGTTTCCACATAACATCAGAAAACTGTGAGTCTTGGGAAATTTGGTGGGCCGCACCGATCCCACCTCAGACTCAAGAACTTCAGCGCGCTCTTCAACCACAGAGATCCGCTCCCAAATTTGTGAACAGGTTTTATTAACTTTTCGAATGGTATCTTGTATTTGTTTTTAGAGATGAGACAGGCATGCCGACTGTCACTCTGTACTTCCTCTGGATACACCTGCTGTGTGGCTGAATAATTCCATCAAAGTTTATGAGCAACTTTCTCATTAGAATTCCAGCCAGTATCAGCCTGTGCCCCTGCCTTTTATTCTACCGTTGGGATTGCATCTGTGTAGTTGTTATATTAAGATCGCCAGAAGCACTACTGACACTAAAGTCTGAGAAAGTATCCTCAACAGACGAGGAACTACTAACATTGGAAAGATCAGAGTCATCCGTTATAGAAAAGAACTTGTCCACGACATCTGGGGACGACGCAGCAGCCTTAGAGTCAATTTTTGCCCTACCAACCTGGGCAGCATCCTTCCTTGGTAAGGAGTTCTGCACATCACTCAAATCACTCAAAGGAGCTACAGGGACCATATCACCAACAGATTCAACCAAAGCCAGGCCGCCTTCTGAATGTCTCTTTTGGCCCCCCAAGAGAGGCATAACAATGTTGCCCCCTTTCTGAGTACCAGGGCCGTACCTGTCAGTGGAGCAACATCTGTGTGGTTGCATACATTTCCTTGGGGATTCTTAGGCTGTCTTTCATCTGCGCCGGCAGATTGATTCGCAGCCTCCCCTACTTCCTCATTTACAAGAGTTCCAGGTTCCATTGCCAAAGTATGGGCTTCTTTAGATGCTGTTGCTGGGACCCCCCTAGTAAAGACAGAAAATATCTCCCAAATTAAAGGCTGGGATGTATTACTGGAAGGGAGAAGAGTCCACTGAGCTACACACTCTTGCTGTTTCTTGACTTCTGGACTGCGGGTCGTCGAGTTGGCTTGTGCTGTCTCCTCCGATCTCCTTCCCTGGTTCTGGCCGGAGAAGCATTGTGAAGCAGCCATGCTGGCTGCCGACCAGCTCTTCCCAACCTTAATACCTCTTCTGGGCATTTTTCATGTGGGGGCCGCCATAACAAAGAGCAGTTGAGCCCTTGTAGTGAGCAGTACACCAAAAACAAAACGTGAAGTGCAGAGGACACACCTCGCAGACCTAGGTGCCGTAGCAGGAAAAGAACAGGCATACTGCAATGCTGTTACGCCGATGTTCCTAAACCGTTTTTTTTTTATCAAGCAGAGCAGCTCCCCACATCCTCTCCCACTAGATCTGTTCACAAGGCTCGCGCGGCTGGAGTTGGGAGAAGCAGAAAATGAGACATACTAAATGGGCTCCATCTTGCTCTCATATCGTACAAAGGTTCAATGTATTACATAAATCAAAAATTAGATTTGTGGGTGGTGGAAAAGGTTTGTGTTTCCAATCTGTCCTCCATGTGCCACTTACACCAATTTCTGTCTCTGCATGTGCACTGTGGTCAAGTGCACACAGAAAGTGATTTAAAAGCTATTTTATAGAGGGATACAAATTAAAAAGTAAGAATTAGCTACTATATCATGCCAAGTACTTGAGGTAACTTTATGAAGTTTTTTTGCTACTAAATCTTTTGCCCACACATCCACAGGACTGCCATATACGCGTGCGCGGGAAGACGGATTAAGGGGCTAGGCAGAAGGCGCTCCCTCAGACTGGGATCAGCCTCACCATGCAGGCATTCCAGTTTTCTGCTTGAGAGAATACTGAAATAATGCAATACCAGAAACTTGTAAGAAGTAAACACTGCACTTGAGTCCCAAATGTATTTCTACTGAAGAACAGACACTATACTGAGCTATTCCAGTGGGTAAGATAGTAACCTGGATTCAGTATGTGCTGCACAACTATTTCTTATACAATTCTCTATTGAAAGGAAGCAGTGCATACACAATAGTGTCACAGTAATGTCAATTACAGTTTTAGTTATGTCTTGAGATAGGTGATTCAAAACGTCCACTCCCACTTTTGGGACAATATTACAGGACAACAACATTAATGACTGGGTATGAATTCCTAGAGTCAATCATAACAATTACATTACCTTCTCCCCTTCTCATTCTATACTTCTCAGCTTGATATCTCAAAAACATAGGAAAGCACAAGACGGGTGCACACATGTAGGTGTGGGGTTAGGGAGTAGTGCACCCAGTTGCAGCTGGTGACTGTGCAAGTGGCACAGCGGGGGAACAAAAATAAAATATATATATATAAATATAAAAAAACTTACTTCCTCCACACCTCCGCTCTCTGCCACGCTTCAGGCACAGGCTCCCAGCCTGCCATGCGGCCAATCATGACGCTGCTCAGAGTAGCATTATGATTGGCTGGAGATCCTTGGCTGGGTGCTCCAACGCAGACTGGGAGCCTGGGCTTGCTCTCTCCAACCCGGCAAAACAGTGCCGAGTTGGAGAGAGCCCTTGTGTGCATGTGTGTTTGGCCGGCCCGAGATGGCCAGCCAAACATTCATGCGCACTGAGGGGAGTGCTCTTTGCACTCCCCTCACTGCTCGTCACCCCCCATGGCCCTGCCGCTTTTAAAATAAAACGATAATAAACATTTTTCTTTTTAAAGGTTTGCAGCTGCTGGCAGCGGGGTGGTGACACTCCTCCGGAGCCGCCCCTGAGTGCAGCATCTACGTCCCCACTGCACAGGCAAGGCCATTGTGTGAATATGAATGATAATTATTCCTCCATCCAAAAGTTACCATGTAGTGTTGCCATTATGGGCTTCAATTGTTTTATAGGGAGTCAGGGGGTAATTATTACGTTGTCACCTCTATGCGAAAGATCCACTGTTTTCCTACAAAATACACGTTTCAAATAGTGAAGCTCGAAGAGCCAAGCTAGTTTGTAGTGTGTGTCTACTAAAATTATAAACTTGTTTTTAGTAGTTTCTGATTTCGTACAACATTGTAATGTCAAGAAGCTTTAGCTCTCCATTATCAAGAAGAAGGCAAACACACTGTGCAACATCACCAGGATGCATGTCTTGTCCATCATTGGATGTTTAGCTATGGAAAATGCAGTAAGGAAAATAGATGTCCGCAGGCAGATCAGAAAATAGTTTTCCCAAAAGGTGAGTGTAAAAGAGTAAAAATATATATATATTTAAGATAATGCTTTACTTTAAAACCTTTAGAAACATGTTTTTTGCATGAACATGTGTATGGAAGACAGTTACTAAAATACAGATTTTTTTGTTATCTGCACTCTTTCATTACGAATGAGTTCATAAATTGAGGTGTTTGGAAAAATGGTTTGGTTTGTGTTAAATATGTAACAACAAAATGGTAAAGCTGAGCAGAGTGGTCCGAGGCTGTCATTTGCTAAATACACTGTTATGCTTAGAGACTTATTACCTGAAGTACAGGGAATCTGCCTGAAGGTTGGGCTCCCTTTGAATGAAATATGTATTCCACTTGAATGACTGCATGTCCTTGAAGCAACATGGAAGTGATTTCTTTTGCATGTGATATAGGGTTTTAAGCCATTGCGTTTTGTGGAATGAATGCATTTAGACATATGATACGTTGGGTAGAGCTGGTGTGGGTGGGGCACGGCTGCTGTATGGCCATAGGCCAGTCACAACACATAGAGATCTCAACAGTGGCCAAAGTGTGCACACTGCTGGGTAAATGGAATGGGCCTTGAGTGAAGGGTCTGCCTGCAGTCTAGGCCCTTGACACAAATCCTGCTGCACATGGCTGGAGACCGATTGCAGCTCATTTGGGAGGGATAGGGGCTACTGCAACATCTTGTTTCCAGATACTGAGGCACACATCCAAAGGCAGTCAGCAATGGATCTACTGAAGTGAGGTTTGGATTGAGGTTCAGGCATTAGGCCACATCCGATGTCCAAAGCTACTGCTCAAAGCCATGGACCATACACAGATGGTTTGGATGGAATGAAGATGGCCCAAGTCTGATCATGAGCCACTCTCTGGACCCAGAGCCTCCTGTACACAGGTTGGATGCAGAATGGCTTTAAAAATAGTGTCTGTGGTTACATAATCTGACCTAAAACCAGTCCCTGTGCCTGGCACCCATTTTACATAATCCAGGTACACATGATCATTGGCCATGCAAAGTGGTCAGTGGACACAGGGCCTCATATTCATCCAAGCCATGTTCACAGGCCTTATGCCGAGCCTCAGTCTGGCACAATCCACCTCCACATGATCATTGGCTAAACACAAGGACCTCTAGGTGCATGATCTGACTGATGGCAAAGCCAGTGAGGGTGGTCCTACAAGATTTCTTTTTGCAATACCTTTGGCACAGTTTGAGTGAAACTACATGGAGCTTGGCAAAATTCTGATACAATACCACTATTTATATGCAGATCCTTCAAACAGTACCAAAGTTAGAAAATCAAAGCTTTTTTCTTCTCCCTACATCAATCCCTGGGATAGTGTAGTGTAAAACTAGTTGGAGAGAATGGTGCCAGATCGTCAATGGTCTCTGTTTGAATTCGGCGCACTTCTGTCCGGTGCTTGTGCTCCCATTTTAAAAGCATATACTTTATGGTATTCATTTGCATTCATTCATTTATAATTGTATTTCTATAGCACTTTCTATCCCTTATGAAGCGTTGAAGTGTTTTGACCGGTAGCAGGCTGCTCCAGAAGGTTAGTGGTTAGTCCAGTGTTATTGGCTACTGGGAATAGTCTTGTGTGCTCAAGCAAACCACTCCATATATCCAGTTTGTTTGTGGTAGATTTAATTAATAGGAGTGGGGTGTTCTAATTAGTAGGAGAATAGGTGAGGTAAGTGAGTTAATGCAGATATTTGGTGAGAGTAAGAGATATACTAGAGGAGACTGGGTATTGTTAGGATACAGGGGTATGAGCTTCAAAAAAGGAGGGATTGTGGCCCTTGAAATGAGTTAATAGAGATTAAGGCAAACATGCAAGAATTTTAGAGGAGGTTGTGCCCATACGAAAAAGGCATGCAGAGGATGGAAAGGGAGGAGGAGCCATTTGAATGGAAAAAAGTGAGGTGACTATCAGATGTTAAGTCAGGATCAGTTTTGATGCCGGATTTTATGAATATACAAGACGCTTTGAGACAGCATGCAACTTAAAGATGCAAAGCTCTAGACAGAGACAGCATTAGGTATGTGTGAAGATCAAGCTATATTTGGTACTTTTGATAGGCACTGTAGTCTGTATGTTGCCAGGTGACTGCTATACCACTGTTTCAACAAGGAGAGCTGATTAGATTAGGGCTTGGAAGCTTAAATAATGGCTGGGCTCAAACTGTGATATCTAGAAGGGAATGTAAATGCAGATGTTTACGAATCTTGTAATGAGGTTGTGAAGGCTTATTGACATGTATTCCAAATAGATGCAAAATAGTCTATGTGTAGACATGTTGAGTAAGGAGCATGCAGGCACAATGAAGAGAGGTAAAAATGTGGTTAACTGCCATAAAAAGTGCCTTCTTGGGGTACAGAATGGTCATTTATTAACATGTGTGATGTTATGCTCCAGTCCAAGTTTCTCCTTTGAGTACTGGGTCTTGTAGTTTTGTTTATTACATTATAAAACTGAAATACATGTTCCAGAATGCAAAGAAAAAAACTGGACTGGAGCAGCACATCACCCATGTACACATACCAAAAGACCTGATACAAGCGGGAGACATGACTTTTTAAGTCCAAAATTGCATTATTTTAAGTGTTTCTGCCTAATGCGTCCTCCTCTTCAATGAATTGCAATGGAAAAAATCAATTTCCCAGATTTTTCATTCAATTCTCCATCTTGCATACATGCCAAGAGACCCAATTCAGGCAGGAGACTCATGATTTTTTAAGCAAAAAACGGCTTAATTTTGGCAGTCTCCTACCTGAAATTGCCTCTTCTTCAAAAGAAGTCAATGAGGGAAATACAGTCTTCCAGTTATTTTTTAAAAAAACCTCCCTCCTTCCTCCTCTCAAATGTTGACATGTATGCTCTTACCACATACAAAATATTGGTATGTTTGGGCCTGGATCTGGGATATTTGTCAGCTATGGTATTATGATTGCTATTGAAAATTAACAACCTTTGACATTGGCCAGGTTTCGTTATTGTTAGATTTTAGAAGCTGAAAACACCCCATGAAACACATTCCCTGAGCTTCCCTAGAAAGCGCCAGTCTTCAAACACAGTAGAACAATGCTGTTTGCCTTTCTGTTTTCTAAGCCACCTTGGCGGAAGCGGAAGTGCTCCGGTCACTTGTCGAGCGCACGTTCTCCACAGCAGCCTCTTGTCTACGAGCCCAGATTTCACGAGTCCCGGCCTCACCTCTCACTGCCCTCCCTCGCCTTAACCCAGACGGCTGACTCACACACTCAGACATGATTTCTGCTGAAGGAGATATTCTCACAACTAATTGCACTATTAGTTTGTAGTACATCATCTCTATGAACATATGTAGCTAAGTTCGTCATTAGTCTTGGGAGCAACATAACAAGCTTTTTTTTTATTTTGCAGACCTATTGCAAAGGCTATCTAGTCCGGCTTGAATATGAAAATCCAATCAGGTGTATTTTTAACAATGTGCCCCCCTGAATTAGCCTTGTCTCTACTTAACGCACACAATTAGACCATACAAGGGAGAAGAGAACGTTAACCACAAATTAAAGTTCTAATTCACTCTGATTAGCACAGCAGCAAACAACATTTTTCCAGAAATAATTGTTTGAAAAATTAGTATGCAAGCTTGCGGGGAAACTCTGACTCACTAATCTTATATGCTTAGAAAACACTCACTGTAAAAAGGCAAGGGGGTAGATTTAACAAAAACCACAGCTCCAAAGAATAAAGGGGTCATTTGGTAGATGGAAAAATCCGTCCGCCAAACTCCAGACGAGGAGACTGCCACGGTGCTCACAGTCTCTCCACCGGCCCCATTACAATTTTCCAACTGGACTGACCAATGGGAAAGGTGCAGCAACATTGTTCCCGACTCATAATTTAGTCGGCAGCAATACTGCCGCTCGCAGAATGCACCAGCACAGCAGACAGTGTGCATTTCAAGGGTGCTGGGCATGGGGATCCTTGCACTGCCTACGCCATAGGCCCCTTGCACTTGTTCTCTGCCAGCCTTTTCATGGTGGTGAAACAGCCATGAAAAGGCTGGCAGAGAAGAAGGTTGTAATCAGCAGGGTGGCGCTGAACTCAGTGCCGCCTTGCATGATTACAACCAGGACCACTGTCAGCCTATCGGGATCTTGGATTCTGGCGGGGGCGGCGGTAGTTTGGCGGGTCTGCCCGCCAACCTTGTAATGTGGCCATCCAACCTCCATCGCGAGTCTGGCACCAGAATCGTTTGTAATTAGCCCCTAAGTTACTTAGGCGGTCATTCTGACCGTGGCGGTCGGCGGTGAAGCGGCGGTAAGACCGCCAACAGGCTGGCGGTCTTTTTTCATGAATTCTGACCATGGCGGTTACCGCCATGGCCAGCCGCCGCTTCACCGTTCCGACCGCCACGGCGGTAACGACCACCGGGCTGGAGACCTGGGTCTCCAGCCCGGCGGTCGTCACATACCGCCGGCGGTATTCCAACCCGCCTGACCCCGGCTTACCGCCATGGATTTCATGCGGTTTGGGACCGCCGTGAAATCCTTGGCGGTAAGCACTATCAGTGCCAGGGAATCCCTTCCCTGGCACTGATAGGGGTCTCCCCCACCCCCAACCCCCACCCCGACTCCCTCCCCTACCCCCCCACCACCCCTGCCACCCCCAAAAGGTTGCAGGACCCCCGTCCCCACCCCGATCCCTAACATATACACACACATACACGCACGCATTCATGCACGCACTCATGCACATACACACACCCCCGCATTCATGCACATACACACCCCCACGCATTCATGCACGCACTCACACGCCCCCTCTACATACACACACGCACACCCCCATGCACGCACACAACTCACAACACCCCCTGACCCCCTTCCCTAGTGGACCATCACCTTACCTGTTCCGGTGATCCTCCGGGAGGGAACGGGACCCATGGGGGCGGCTCCGCCGACACCGCCACGCCAACAGAACACCGCCACAGCGAATCACAGGTCGTGATTCGCTGGGCAGTGTTCTGTTGGCGTGGCGGTGGAGGTGGAGCTACCTCCACTTCCCCGCCTCCCGCCAGTATGGCTGTTGGCGGCTCTTCGTCCGGAAACGGGCGGAGCGCTGCCAACGGTCATAATGGCCCGTGCGGAAGACCGCCAGCACTGGCGGTCTTCCGTACGGCGGTCTATTGAAAAGACCGCCGAGGTCGGAATGACCACCAAAATCTTCTGTGGTTAAGAAAACAGATATCAAATTGGATAATAGCGCTTACTACAGGTATTTGTGTGGGATTAAAAATGTGGGTGTCTGTAAAAGACCACTTCACTGTCTGTGTAGTCAAAGAAGTGTAATTAGCTCATATGAGAGGAGTGACGTTTTTGCATCCAACTACATTGCATAATCACAAATGTATACTTTTAAAACAAGTCACACCTATTCGCTTTCCACTTTCTTGTTAGTGCTGATTTTAATTAAACATCAGAGAAATGAGCAAAATTTCCCTTCACTTTAATTTATTAGGCAATTTCCTCCTATGCACTGGTCACTTACACCTTTTCTCCACATCTCTCTTTCTGAAATCCTTCCGTGTGCATAGCTCACACTTCATCCCCATCTCTTCCACCTCTAAAAAACACTCCCATACACCCTACATTTCTTTCCACTGGTGCTAACCATATTTCCACAGCTTTGCAACTCCTTCATACACTTTCCCTTAGAACCACAATTGCAATTGGCATGTCTAAGACCACTGTTAAGTGTGCTCTGCAGAGGGGCCAAAATTGGATGGCCATATAGTCAGAACACCTTTGTAATACAGTGACTGCCATTGGTCATAAACTTCCACTTCGTTCAGCCTCAACTAAAAGCCTCTTAATCATGCAACACCCATCCACATCATGTACTCACCGAGACACCAGGAAGCAACTCAGTCTGCAGTATACAAGACCCAGATGTTGAACGAAAAACACAACAATAGAAACACATCTGGGGAAAAACAATTCCTTGGGAATAAGAGCATATATACCAAGTACCATGTAACATGGATGTATCACTGACTTGGATTAATTTAAGATTTCTCGCACATAGTTTTAAGTGAGTGGTAGGTTATTTGCTCCCATGGTTAATATGCAGATAAATTTGGGGCCCGCTAGAGACCTGTTTCATTGTCTCTTTAGTCACTTAAACCTGTAATCTACTATTGATCTACCTAGCAATATTTTAATTTCTGGTGTGTAAAATGATAGCAATAGCAGTATTAATAATAATACAAATAAATATCATTTTAAGGATCACAACAACAATAATAATAATAATAATAATAATAATAATAATAACAACAACAACAATAATAATAATAATGATGATGATGATAGGCTTTATTACTTTTATGCATTTATAGATCGTGGCAAAACAAAACCATTCATGCAATGGCATTGGGGCACATAATAAGTAAGTTTAGGAGAGGCAAAGCGCCACTGGCAAAATGTTACATAATTTGAGCCAACAACTAAGGACCCTATTCAAAAGGTAAACTTAGACCAAAAGTCTAAACCTAGACCAAAAGTCTAACTTTACTCGCAGTAAAGTTAGACTTTTGGTCTAGGTTTAGACTTTTGGTCTAAACTTACAACAAAAGTCTAAACTTACATCAAAAGTCTAGCTTTACTTGTAGTATAGTTAGACTTTTGGTTTAAGTTTAGACTTTTGATCTAAACTTACACCAAAAGTCTAACTTTACTATGAGTAAAGATAGACTTTGGGTCTAAACTGAGACTTTTGGTCTAAACTTAGACTTTTGATCTAAGTTTACCTTTGTGAATTGAGTCATCAAGACCAAATATTGGAGGAGCAGAAGGAGGACAAGGACAGGACAGGGACTGATGGACTGAGCCACAAAAGCATTTATGAGTATGGGAAGTAGTACTGTGGGATTACTTTGTTTCATACTCCTACATGGAATTTCTTTTCTCAGCTAATTTTTTACATTTACGAAGTACGCCATGCCAACTTTGTAATGTCTGTGCAGCTCCATAATAACTAAAACCAAAATGCAGCAAATCAATTGAAGAATAGATTGAAAGGGTATCAGAACTTCCTTGGCTAGAGTGACATAAAGCACTACAGTTTAGGTGAAAGAGATCAATGGCTTTTGCAAAAAGATTATTAGAAATTAATGGAAAAAGAGAAGCCAGTTAATTTTAATTAGGGCTCTCAGTTTAATGGTATTTATGTTTTTCAAAATTTCTGTCTGTATTTACCCATATTCATTTTTTAGCCTTTTTTCGTGTTTATACATATTTATTTTGTTCTGAGAATATATGGAGACGTAAAATGGGATATTTCCAAATTTATTTAACTGATAAACATTCACTCACACTTTGATGCCCGTCGTGTTTTAGCAAATTAAGCAGCCAAATATAACAAAAGACTACACTGACATGTCAATATTAACATTATATACAAATGCATGTTAACATTTGCCTGTATTTAAGGAAATCACATCCTGTTTTAAAATCCCCATGGTGTCTATCTGCCTAGCAGTTAATCTGGAACTCATGAATTACATCAAGGAGAGTCCCACACAAGAAGCACAATTTTCTGTATTTTTCCGTCTTTAAAAATAAATACAGACAGGAAATAGATTGTTTTCTGTGTGTATTTATCTGTAAAAATCAGTAAAAATGGAAAACTGGAATCCTTAATTTTAATATTGCAAAGCTAAAATAATTTAAAAAATAAATTAGGTTTGTTGCTGAAACATAAAGATTACAATAATCCAACCTTGCATTCATGGGTTGTACGTACTAATGCGGTGGAAGGAATACAATTGGAAGTGACTGAGAGAAGAGAAGGAACCAGGAAAGGAAGTATTTCCGTTTATGAAAGGTTAAGAGAGCAGAAATGATTAGCTGTCCAGATTCGACAGCACAAAGACGACCACGTAATCAAACAGTACAGCTTGGTATTGGCCAGGAGAGGTTATATAATATCTGTTTCACGATGTGTCTTGCTGCATCAGCCTTTTCTAGTCTTCGCATAGAGGTTGGCAGAAAGGATGTTCAAGTTTCAGAATGCCCAGTGCCTACGAGATTCGGTCTTCTCCAGCGTGACATGGGACGATTATGTGGAGGACTGATTTCAATGTTAAAAGCATTGGCGGCCGCCGCAAACCTCAAGAGGGGGAGGAAATGATAAAAGTAATTTTTAAAAAGAACAAAAAAACATACCTGTCCATTGCCGCTGGATGTCTCGCTCATCTCCTGATGGTGCTGGTGTTCCATCAGTCCCTGGGACACCAGCGCAAGCTCCCCACACAAGCCTGGCGATGCTCATATGCTATACCTCGCATGAGAGCAGTGCCAAGATTGGTCTGAGCAGCTTGGTCTACCGCTCAGACAGTGCACTGGAGTCTGTGCTGTTTCTCAAACCCGGATGTGCAACACAGCCGTGATGGAGAAAGCTAAGTGCGCATGTCAGTTTGGCTGGCCTAAGACGGCCGGCCAAACTGACATGCTCACTTTCAAGTGCCCTCACTCCACTCCTCCTCCCCGCTCCCATGGCCCAGCCCCTACCCTCCCTGCACAGGCTGGCTCAGCCAGTAGCTGATAAACGAAACAATAATTAAATATATTTTTATTTTTCAGCTGCTGGCTCTGAGTCAGTGGGGCAACACTCCTTCGTCATTGCAGATGAGCCACCCCCTGGTTAAAAGGCACATTGACTATTTTATCTGATACCAGTAATATAAATACTGCATTAATGCATCACCCTTGACCTTGCATCAATTTTTTTTTTTAATGGGGCCCCAGTGTGAAGGATTTTCAAAATATTGGTGCCTGACAAATAAAGGGAACATAAAGGAAAGGAACAATGACCTTGATACATTATGCAGTAGGACATCCACAGGGGTTATTATTTCTCCGATAAACAATTGAGATAACGTTACACAAAAAAATTGTGCTTTTCAGACGTAGGACGGTGCAAGCAGCAATGAGGTGGAACTAATCTTGCTATGCGCAAAAACTTTGCACAGAAAAAGACTTTATGAAAGGAGAAAATTGGGAAGTTTTCAAAACGGCTGTTTTTTAAAGTTTGGTGGGTAGGATACTCCATAACAAACTCATCATAGCCTATGGTGCAATCAATGCAACCAATGCCATATCGGCCACATTTTGATAGAGCATCCTGCCTGCCAAACTCTAAATAAGGCCCTTTGGATCCACAAAATACTTACAAACCCCTGTTTCCAATGAAGAAATCCTAGTCCTTTTTATTACATAAACGTAAGAGAAATATGAAACAGAAATATGCCCAACTTATTTTGCAATGTTTTTGTCCCCAAATAATGAAACTATAATAAAAATAACTATTTTTGCTCCAACCTTGGTCCAGTGCTACAGGTTTGAAAAGTGCCTGACATTTATAACCTTAATTCATTATATTCAAAACAAAAACAAGAGCATGAAACGTGAGGGGCCATTGTTTTCTCTGGTGCAAATGTAAATGTTGTTTGTTCTCTTCATTATTAGACAAATAATAAAAACAATGCACATGGAATTTGTGTTCTCTTTTTTTTATATTTTTTTCCACCAGTGAAAAGTTTCTGTATCATGACCCCAGACGGAAGTAAGTGCATTGAGAGGAGGGTGGGATCAAACATCACTCTTATTTGAATGTCTTCCTTGTTCCATACAGCTCATGTATCTCTGGAACTTGGCTGAGTTTGTGGCCATTCGGTGGCCCTCTGGGAGAGAGAAGAATAGCCTGAGGTGTGGCTGAAGCAGCCAATGTGGTGTGGGGGTCATGAGGGGGCGTAATCACTGGAGCCAATGTCACAAGGGGCCTTTCCTGTGTTAGGGCAAAGTAAGTGAAAATCAACCTCAGGTGTAAGGGTCATGTGATTTAAAATTCTGTCCTGAAGACACTGCTTACCAACAAAATTAATGCCTGTTCTGGATTACTTAATTGGTACAAACAGAATGAATTTAAGGTTACTTATGGGGATACAGAAAACCTGCTGCAGAGATCCAGGTATTATCAGCAAGTAATACAGTATCATACTGATGAAATAGCTTGGGCACACCTGTGTGTAGCCAGAGTGAATCATCATAAACAGCATGGGGGAACTAATTTGCTTGCCATAGGGTGTTTCTTGTAACTGGCAGATCTTATATTTGCACTTTATGTCAGCTTGCTCAGTTTGTTAATGGGTTTGTTGCAGAGCTCCTTGTAAAATCTGCAAGTTACAGTCGTAGTAAAATTGTTTGGTGTTTTGTGTACCAGCTGCAAGACATAAGTTTGAAGCCGTGCAGGTTTGAACTCAATATTTCATCAATTTAAGCTTGATAAAAGAGATTCCATTTTATTAAGTGCCAAAAAACGATTCAATGTGTATTGTGAGCTATATAGATGAACATGTCTAGTGTAATTAGTCACAGACATACATCTGCACACTCAAACACACACACCTGACATAAGCACACACTTACACCTATGTATGCAGCATAAGTAGAGTTTGAGAGAGTCAAAAACACTTTAAAATTACAGTTTGGCTCCTGGCAACCAGCAAAGTGACATGTTCAGTGTAGCTTTCGTCCTCCTAATGAGTATGGCAATCAGGTGTGAGCATCATGCTGTCCTCGTTCCACCTCCAACATCCACTCTCAACCAGTAGCTCATGAAAACGAAAGGAGTGATTAATTGTCCAGGTGATTAAGTTAACTGGGATGAAAATTGGAGTTTTCAGAATGATCAGGAATGCTCTCACCAATGTCAGCACCGTCGTTCTTTGCCTTTCACAGCACATTTTCTATCCAACTGTGCACAATGCGAGTAGCTTTGTGTATTTTTTTTTTTAGGAAATCATGAAGCTCTGTTTTTCAGTCAGTAAATCAATTTAATTATTTGGTGACAGTACACTCGTGTTTCCCGTTCACCCTTTGCCAATGTTAACTGTTCCAAATTCTGTTTTCATTTATTCATTCAAATTCATTGACTTCCCATAGGCAATTTTTTTTCTCACATTCAGTCGCATAATTGTCCCCTTTTTTCTTGCAACCCTCAACTCTATTTTATCCAATTTGTCATTCACAGAAATTGTTTTTTACTTCATCAAGAAGCTTTCTGTCCTTAAGATAACAATTTTGTAACTTTGGTGGGAAGGCCATCACGTACATGGCAAATGGAACAAACTGCTTCCGAATTTACTTTGTGTCTGAATGTTTTAAGACCCTTGATTTGTAATTCTATCAAAACTTTTGTGGTTCTATTACTATTACCAATTGTTTTATACACACTTTGCACTTTTTATAAAACTTTCAATCACTCTGTGATCACTGGAGCACCAGGCTCTCCCAACTTAAAGACGTAAATATCTATATTTGCAAGTCCAAATCAGTGGTGTAACAAAACTTGAGGGGCGAGCCTCTCCATGGACCCAGTCAGGGGCCTGTCGCTCGTGCACATTGAACTGTGCTGGGAGGGGGGCAGGGTGCATGGAGCTGGTCCCCCTACATTCCCCCACAAGCGCGGGGCTGCGGGGGCCTTTGTTATGCCACTGGTCCAAGTGGATTTCCATTGTGATTATTTCTAATTGTTTAAACATCATTGCTTTATCTAAATTATCAATGTTGTTATGTGAACAGTTCTTACCACACAGAAACTCTGTTGTTTATGTGCCAATTAGGAATGGCCCCTGAGGTTCCTTGAATAATAATAGTTTGGAATCATAGCAAAGAAAGGAGATATTATGAAAATAATGATTTGTCATTCATGATTTACAAAGAAGATACTACGAATAACAAAGGTCTATCAATCATGTTTGACCATTGTGAAACCATGATTAACTATGATTTGTCAATATTTGTGGCCAAGTAAATACATGAGCAGCAATGTTTTTCAGTCATAGCTGGCAAAAGAGAAACTAGGAATAGTGATTGTCTGCTAGTAATTGGTGATGCTTGGACAAAGAGACCTGCATGGCTCTCCAGAGCGTGTACCCTTGCCAAATGTTCCTCATAGCAAATTCTGTATGTTTTTGATTTTTTTTGCACCAGCTTTTGACAGTCATGGATGTGTGTTTAGAAGCCTCCTGTAACTGGGAATGAGACCCAGAGCTGGGGTCTGTGGTCTAAAGGGGCATACCAAGAACAGTCTCCCTTGCTAATCATTACTACCTTCCGTTGTCAGGCTGTAGATGGCTATCAGTGGTGGCAGCAACATATTATAGTGGATAACAGTCCTTTTGACCTGTCAACTGGCTGGTGGAGTCTTCTGCTGGCCTCATCTGTGTTTTTAAATTGGTCTGCCAGTTCACATGGGTTCTTTGCTCCATCTAAGTGTATCACAGACAACACGTGTGAGTAGTGCATGTGTACACAGAGCTGTTCATGGACTGTGTCTGTTACATGTAGCTGTGGTATATAAGAGCACATTTTAGTTTCTTGAACTCAAGAGGTGCATAAGATGGAGATTGAAGAGAGCCCCGGACAGAAATTAAATTACAGGAGTCTCCAAAGCATTCCTGAGGTTCTTTGCACTCGACCAGACTTTAGGGTGTGGAGCACAGAAGATAGAGGCCTCAGTTGAAGTGCAGTTTTGGTTTTCCTCTGACAGGAGGTTTTTAACTCGACCCCGCCTTCATGCTAAGGTCATGCTGACACCTCAAGACAAAAACTATGGCTGGACCAGTTTAGAAGGAATAAAGTAAAGAAAACTGTCTGAGCTTGGTCCCAGATCTACCAGTGGAATACACAAACCCTGCCTGCAATCTTAGTATACTGATAGGACAAAGTCCCAACCAGTGTGGCACGATTTTTTATCAGTATCCTGGCTCTCATATCAGTGGCAACAGAGAAACTGAGGGCTGGAGTCAGTGCCCTGAGGGGACCAAGCGGTCATTAGTCAATAGGATACTGGGTCTCCTCCTACCTAGTGACAAAGTTCCTGTGATGTGTGGCATCTGGCTATCCCAAAAAGGCACATTCTTGCCCCCTTCAAGATGGCACGATCCTTTCTCGGTCGTGAGGAGCAAGGTAGCCTACCCCAGAGGTGTGGCTGCCTGAGGGTAACAGGCCAAGGTAAAACCAGTTTAGGGGCAAGTTTCTCCTCTTAGCCCTGCCTCCAAGCTGTATACAGGAACAAAAGCATTCTGCTCAGGGTTGTTGGGCCAGGCGGCCCACCAAAGGCGGCTTCCCCTTTTAAGCACGCCTCGGGGATAACCCTGAGTGCCCATCCTAGCAGAGGAGGTAACACCTCACTGCTGTGACACTGCCTTTGTTCCTGAGTCTGGGAGTTGTTCACTCGTCTCCTCGGATGGTCAGAAAGCTGTCGGTGTGCGTATGCCTTTGTAAGGCTACCGGATGAGCAGAGCACAGAGTGGCAACTTTCTAAAAGTTGCTCACCTTTAATAATGATATTAAATTCAACCTGGGCATCATGTCTGTTAGAGCTCTCATACCTGGCATGGTTTCCCCTGACTTTTTGCATTTCTGAACTCCTGTTTTTTTTACTTCATTTTTGCTGGCTTTAGGATTCTGTGCACTTTACCACTGCTGACCAGTGCTAAAGTGCAGGTGATCTGTGCTCTAAAACATAGTGATATTGGCTCATCCACAATTGGCATATTTAATTTACTTGTAAGTGCCTAGTAAAGTGCCCTATATGTGCCCAGGGCCTGTAAGTTAAATGCTACTAGTGGCCTGCAGCACTGATTGCACCACCCACTAAAGTAGTCCTTTAAACATGTCTCAGGCCTGCCACTGCAGAGCCTGAGTGTTCAGTTTTAAACTGACATTTTGATCAGGCAAGTGCATTCACTTGCCAGTTCCAAACCTTCCTTTTTATTACATATAAGTCACCTCATTAAGGTAGGCCCTAGTTATCCCCAAGCGCAGAGTACAGTGTATTTAAAAGTGAAAAACTATTAAATTAGTTTTTTTACTACTGCAAGGCCTATCTCTCCCATAGGTTAACATTGGGATTACCGTGAAGCAGCCTATAAGTGTAATTTTTAATTTGGACAAGATAGAAATTTGGAGCTTGGTTGTTTGGACTCACAATTTAAAATCACAACTTATGGAGAAGTTGGATTTTAAATTATAAGTCTGAAAATGCCACTTTTAGAAAACTGGCATTTTCATACTTTAACCATTCTTTTCCTTGGCCTGTCTCTGAATACATGTCTAGGGTTGGTGACACCTGGGCTTTGTTCAGTCCCTCTAGACAGTCACAAACAAAGGGAGCTGGGGTGTGACATTTATATCCTGATGGCCCACCACCAGACTGTTGGGCCTTCCTGGGCTAGACGGAAGGGAGTATCTAACACTTATACCTGAGTAGGGCTGTCACTGTCCCCACACAAAGAGCTGCATAACCCCCTGTAGAGTGACTGGAGCCAGGGAAGGAAGGACAGGGACCTTGTGCACTTCAAAGGCTCCTCTTTGAAGTCTCCCCACTTCAAAGGCTCAACTGGGTATAAGTACTGGACCCCAAATCCCACACAATCAGTACAATATTGGATCTGAGGACATTCTGCCAGGAAGAAGGACTACTGTGCTGCCAGGAGAGACTGTCACTCTGCTGAACTGCTTTGCTGTGTTAGGCTGCTGCCTCTTGCCTGGGAGTGAGAAGGACTGGACTTATCTCTCAACATCCGCTACAGAACCAAGTGACTCCAAGGGGTTGCTGGCTTGCCTTCTGTTCTAAAGTCTCAGGGCCATCAAAGACTTCCTTAACTCTATTGTAGGTACTGGACTTTGCCAGCTGTGAGTCCTGTCCAGCCAAGAGGTGTTAATCCAGCCCTAGGCCTTGAAAGGGGACTCTTCAGATGTTTTTCTTCAAAACCCAACGCGTCAACACTGTTGCGCCGAACAGAACTGACGCAGTGCCCTTGGACGCCAACGCAGTGTTGATTCGACAACGATGAGGGTCCCGTCTGCGAGGATCGACGACAACGCAGCGCTGACCTGAAGAAACCACTGCATGGCTCGATGACCATGCAGTGCCTGCATCAAAAAGGGTTAGATGATGACGCAGGACCCCACTGCAAGGTGTGGTGACAATGCATTACTTGACTGCGTGAATCAGAACCGACACACTGAGTCTCCGATGCTGACGCTTGCTCCATCCAAAGTACTTTATCAGCAGGCTCTGTGTGGGTCCTGTCGCCAGCCTACCCTCCATCGCGGTCTGCCTGAACTTTGGATTTACACTGGTCTAGCGTGACCTCAAGTAACATTTTAGCACTATTGACTTCTAAGCACTACTTTGCTGTATATATTTTTGTTCTTCTTATTGGATTTTTGTAGTTTTGGTCTTGTTTTACTCAGATAAATATCCTCTATTCTTCTAAACTGATGTGGAGTCCTTGTTTTGGTGTTTTTACTGTGTTACTGTAATTTAAGTGTTGCACAAATACTTTAAATTTTCCTCTTCAGTTCAGTCTGACTGTTCTGTACCAAGCTAACAGAGGCTGAGCATAGGTTAATTCAGGGTGTGTATCTGACTTATCCTGACTAGGATTGTCATCATTACTTGGACAGGGTGCATACCTCTGCCAACTAGAGACTCAATTTCTAACAAGGTCGTGTTTAATCCCACGATTATTTGATACCTTGTATGACCCAGTTTGGAAGTCCCAGTCAAAAGCTAGCCGGGTTGAGATGCCATCCGGTAACTCTGTATTAGCCAATGGGGCTACGAACATTACCCACAGCAAAATGACAATTTGGAAGTGTTGCTGCTTAGACATATTGTATCACATATGCCTTGGTTAACAAAATAACTCTGCCTGCCATAGGAGTCTATAGCCCTTCCATAGGGTAGACTTACATATAATGTTAAGGGATAGGGTGGGTTTGCCATTGGTTTAAATAACTGGAAGTGAAAACACTGTCCTTCTAGTCTGCAGTGGCAGCTTGGGAGTCATTTTGTACCTTGTCACATGAAGGGTGGTAAAAACAGCACTGC
Source organism: Pleurodeles waltl (assembly GCF_031143425.1). Lineage (NCBI taxonomy): Eukaryota > Metazoa > Chordata > Amphibia > Caudata > Salamandridae > Pleurodeles > Pleurodeles waltl. The sequence goes on from NC_090445.1 coordinate 1,649,742,240, forward strand.
AGCATGAGTGGACACTCTGGGCCTTATTATGAGTTTGGCGGGTGGCAAATGCCGCCCGCCAAACTCCCACGATCAGGAGAATGCCAGTGCGGTCACCTTTTCTGCTGCTCCCATTACGAGTTTCCCGCTGGGCCAGCGAGAAACAGCCCACACCATTGACACCAGCTCGTAATCGATTGGCGGCAATGTTGCGGTGCGTCGGGTGAAACAGCACCTGTTGCGCTTTCCACTGTCTGCTAAGCAGACAGCGAAAAGCGCACTGGGCCGGTCCATGGGGCCCCTGCACTGCCCATGCCAAGTACATGTGCAGTGCAGGGCCCCCATGGGGCATTCAGCACCCGGTCTCTGCCAGCTTTTACATGGAGGTGCAACAGTCATGTAAAATGCGGCGGAGAGGCGACTCGTAATTCCCAGGCCCTGGCAGATTCAGACCGCTGACACCTCCAGGCCGTCGGCTGGCGAAAAAATGGCAGTGCCGGAGGTCCGACTGTGGCACGTTCACTACAGTCGTAATGTGGCCGAGGACCGTCAGACTCGTAATGAGGACCTATGTCTTACATGCCCTGGATAGCTTGGGTACCATATACTAGGGACTTATAAGTAAGCCAGGCCTTGCCAATTAGGTATATCCAATTCGACATGTACTTTGTGTAGGGTTAAAACACAATCATTGAGGTCTGGTTAGCAGGCCTCAGTGCACTCTCAAAGTCAAACAAACAGCAACTAATAGTCCAAATGGGGGCAAAAAGTGTATGGGCCTTGGATCTGCTGAAAACCTCTTTCCTTGCAATCACAGAGAACCCATGTCAATTAATGGTTTGCTAATCGTGATTGGCCAAAGAGAACGGCAATGGTTTGTCTTTTGTGAATGACCATTGAACTACCAGGAATAACAATGGTTCGTCAATCATTATTGCTCATGGCCTAACTGTAAAAAACAATAGCTTGTCAATGAACATGAGAAGAGTGCCTCCTCCTCACCTTTTGTGTTTTCCACAAGCACCCATGCCTTTTTTTTTATTGTCATTGTATTTTGGGTCCAATGAGTCCAATTTGTCCATGCAGTGGGATCACTGTTGCATTAATATAGTCAGTACGAATTAAATGAATGAAGAATAGGGCACCAGGCTCCAGCAGCTGGCACGTCACAGACACCTGAAAATGACTTTCACAATGAATAGTGAAGCCCAAGGCAGGGCGGGTGGGCGGAATAGGCTGAACTGCTGGTGTCACTCCTGACTGCACCATTCCTCATCTCCCTCAGTGATCTATGCCTTTAATATTGTTTGTGCTCACACGGCAGAACAAGAGCACTGCTCTATTATCGACAAATGTATTGTGTTGTCTTATCTATAACTCTGCCACGTAAGCTCAGCCTCAGTCCTATAAATAGAGGAAGCTCTGGCAGGACACAGGAGGATAAGCCTCGAATACCATTGAGCAGGTTCAAAGTCACCGACAATATTCTGTTTGAGGCTGAACTGGTGCCAGGGACAAGAATTTTGAAGATAGTGAAATTCGGTATAAGGAAGGGTCTGGCCTCGGTGCCCAGACATTGCTGTTCATTGCCCATATTCTTCATGGGATGCCCCACTTTCTATTACCCCATTTGAAGTTGTGCCGAATTCCAGCATACACAGGCATGAAACTTAAATGGTACTTCACTCATTCCTCAAATCACTTTCCTGAAACACTTTAGTTCTATAAAGGCAATTGTGTACATTACTTGAGGTTTCATATTCTATTATGTGTACCAGTAAAGTACAGTGGATCCTCACTCATTCCTAGACATCACAGGAGTCATAAATCGTTTTTTAATTTAACTCAGTTTAGCTACACTTGTTTTTCATATGATTAAATTATATCTCATTTTTAGGGTCAAGCCTGCGAGAGCATGCACTAGCGCATGTGTCTCGATTCCAAGACACTTGTTAACAAAAATGGATTAGAGCCCGTCTGTTGTTTACCATTTGTTCTCTTGCCTGCCACTCTTCTTTACAGCCTCGTAACTTGTCACTGCAGGTCTAGCATCATTTACAATTCTCTCTCTGGAGCAGGGTCCAAACACTGATTGAATTAAGTTAAACAGTGCTCGCCTGCTGCTCCTTACGTGAATAAGGTACTGTTTTGTTAACTTTTAGTGCCATGCAAACAGAACGTGTGGGACTGGCAAAAATGTGCCCAGCAGGACAATCAAAATTGTAAAGATTTATTTTTCCAAAGCTAACTTTCTTTTATTTTGCCAAGTCTTCTTTTCTCACTTTGCACTCATGTTTTCTTTTGTTTTTGCTTGTGGGCACTTTCCTCAAAAGATTGGAATTACCTTGTCTAAATATTGCAAAGCGACAATGTTTCTTTCTTATGTGTAATCTCTGAAACAATGCTTTAACACATAATCATGCAGTACACTCCAGTCCACCCCATTCCAGTCTGCCCCACTTCAATCCACTCCAATCAACCACACCTCACCTCACACCAATCCACCCCTCTCAATCCATTCCACCCGACCAGTCCAATCCAATCCACTCCACTCCGTTCCATCCCACTCACCTCAATCCAATCCACTCCAACCCACCACACTCTAACCCTCCCAACCCACCTCACTGCAATCCAATCTGCCCTGCTCCAATCTATCCCACACCAATCCACCCTACTCTAAAACAATGTGTCCCTCTCCAATCCACTACAAGCTGCTCCAATTCAATCTGTCCCACTCCAATCCAAAACAGTTTGCCGACCTCCAGTCCAAAACAATCTGCCCCACTCCAAAACAATCAGCCCCATTTCAATCTGCTCCAATCCAAAACAATTTGCCCCACCCCAATCCAAAACAACCTGGCCCACTCCAATCCTAAACAATCTGCCCACCTTCAATCCAAAACAAGCTGCCCCACTCCAAAACAATCTGCCTCATTCCAATTTGCCCCACCCCAATCTAAAACAATCTGCCCCACTCTAATACAAAACAATCTGCTCCACTCCACTCTAAAACAACCTGCCCCACTCCAATCCATAACAATCTGCCCCACTCCAATCTGCTCTACTCCAATCCATAACAGTCTGTCCCACTCCAATCCAAAACAATCAGCCTCACTCCAATCCAAAACAATCAGCCCTACTCCAATCTGCTCAACTTCAGTCAAAAACAATCTGCCTCACTCCAATCTGCCCCACTCTTACCCACCCCACTCCTATCCAAAACAACATTCCCCATTCCAAAATGCTCCTCTCCAATCGGCCCCACTCCAACCCACCCCACCCCAATCTAAAACAATCGTCCCCACTCTAATCCTCCCCACTCCCGTCCAAAACAATCTGCCCATCTCCAATCCATCCCATTCCAATCTGCCCCACTCCAATCCAAAACAATCTGCTAACTCTGATCTACCCCACTCCAATCTGCCCCACTGCTGTCCAAAACAATCTGCCCATCTCCAATCCACCCCACTCCAATCTGCCCCACTCCAATCTGCTCCACTGCAATCTCTCCCAATCTAGTAAAAAACATTTGGCCCCACTACAATCCACCCCCCTTCAATCTTCCCCACTCCTATCCAGAAAACTGCCCCAATCCAATCTACCCCACTCCGGTCCAAAACAATCTGTCCCACTCCAATCCGCCCCACTCCAATCCTCTCCACTCCAATCCTCTCCACTCCAATCTGCCCCACTCCAATCAAAACAATCTGCCCCACTCCAATCCAATCCACCTCACCAATGGTATAACAAAACTTGAGTGGGGCCCTGCAAAGTGCATGGAAGGGGCCCCCTCCTGACCCAGCCATGAGCTCTGAGGCAAGGCCTGCCACCAGTGCACAGTGCCAGCTGTGCTGAGGAGGCTATTTTTAACTTGGGGCCCCTTGCACCACGGGGGCTGCGGTGGTTGATGGTACATAACTGAGCCTCACTCAAAACCACCTACACCATCTCAATTCACCCCACTCCAATCGAACACAATCCACTCAAATCCAATCCACCCCACACCAATCCAATACATTCCTATCCAGTCTACCCTACTCCAATCCAATCCACCTCATCCCAATCCAATTCACCCTACTCTCTCCCCAATCCACCCCACTCCAATCTAAAACAACCTGCCCCACTTCGACCTGCCCCGCACCAATCTGCCCCACTCCAATCCAAAACAATCTGCCCCACTTCAACCTGCCCCACACCAATCTGCCCCACTCCAATCCAAAACAACCTTCCCCTCTCCAATCCAAAACAAGCTGCTCCACTCCAATCCAATCCAAAACAATCTGCCCCGTTCCAATCTAAAACAACCTGCTCCACCTCAATCCGAAACAAGTGCCCCACTCCAATCAGCCCCACTCCAATCCAAAATAATATGCCCCACTCAAATCCAAAACAATCCGTTCCACCTCCATCCACCCCACCCTACTCCACTCCACTCCACCCCAACCACTCTGCCCTAATCCAATCCACCCCACCCCATCCCATATCATTACACCCCACTCCAATCAAATCCACCCACTCCAATCCACCACACTCCACTGGAGTCCAATCCACCCCACTGTACTCCAATCCCTCCACTCTACCCCAATTCAATCTACCTGACCCCATGGCAGTCCACCCCATTCAGTCCAAACCCTCAAGCCCACCACACTCCAGTCCACCACACTTCAATCCAGTCCAATCCAATCTAATCCACCCCACTCCAGTCCAATCTAATCCACCCCACTCCAATCCAATTCTCCTCCTCCAGTCCAGTCCAATTCACACCACTCCAGTCCAGTATAATCCACCCTGTTCCACTCCACTTTAATTCACCCCACTCCAAACCACCCTACTGTTATCGAGTCTAGCCTGACCCAAATCCACCCCACCCCAGTCCGATCACTTTAATCCAATCCACCCACCCAAACAAATCTAATCCAGCCTACTTGAATCCACCTCACTCCATTTCAATCCACCCTACTCTAATCCCATCCATCCCATCCCATCCAGTCCACCTACACCAATCCAACCCACTCCACTCAATCCAACCAACTCTACCACAACCCACTCCAATCTACTTCAATCCATTCCACCCCACTACCTTAATCCACTCCAACCCACTTCCTCCTATTCCACTCCATGCCACTCCACTTTATGCCACTCCACTCTACACTGCACTCTACAACACTCTCTGCCACTGAATCACTGAACACTTCTCCCCACTACAACACTCCACTCCCCCTACTCCACACTATGACGCTCTACAACCAATCCAGTCTATGACACTCTAATCTTCCTAATCCACTCTAGGACACTCCATGCCACTAACTTTTAGCCATCCGGAACAGCAGCCACACTGGTGTACAACATGGCGCAAAGTCACGTTGAGAAAGCCAATAGCTCTTGTACAGGTGATACCTACTTACTTTACCAATGTTTATTGCTTCTTATGATACCCTTCTGTCTATGCTTTGTACACCCATTACCTACTGGCTTCATACACTGATATCCAGTGACTTCCTTCTGGTCTCATGCACTCCACTGGGTTCTCATTCCTCCCAGATGGTCTTATCAATCTAAACGTATAATCATTTATTTTTGACGGTCTATATACACCTTTAGGAATTGAGTCATGTTTTACTGGGCACATAAACTTGGGTGAACTCTTACTCATTTCCCATTAGCTCCACATCAGTAGACATTTATGCTTTCCCATTTAATCCATGTGCTTCAGTACTCTCTCTCATTCCACATTGGCATCATATATGTCAGAGGGCTTTCCTTCAATCTCCTTTGACGTCACAAAGGTGAGTTGGCTCTAACCCATTCCATGTTGACCTCATGCACTACAATGAACTCTCATTCATTCCCCATTTACCTCATGTGCTTCCGTGGTCTCTCACTCAATGACTAGTGACTTCATGGATTTCACAGGCCACACATACATTAAAGGAGTTCTTTATGTCACACCAAATTCGGAAATTCTACTTAAGCCAGTACATGAGGCTAAAAGTTTGAGTGGATCAGTGTTTAATTTGAGCCAGTGGTGGCAGTTGTGGCCCGCCAGCACTTATCTTCTCATCAGACTTTCACCCAGAGTAAGAGAGAGCAAAACACAGAAGGGGGAAAGAAGGAGGAAGGGAATAAAAACAGTCATAAGGGAGAGAGCAGAGATGAAAAGGATCCTGAAAGAGTGAGATGAGGAGTGAGAGGGTACCTGGTGATGTACTAAATCAAGACGATGTAGCCTTGGTATTTGGCACCCTGATCTTCAAAAGCTTCTGCCATGGGTATCTAAAAAAACTTTAGGCACCAGCACTTATTATATTACAAATTATGCACTGTCCCAGATACTTTGAAGTTGTGGAAGTTATTGGCTGAGAGGATACTGAACACAGAAGAAAACTGATGAAGTGAGCTATATCAGGAGGCCTAGGATTCGGGGGATGCTCTGATTCAGCTTGTTCCAATAATTATGAGGTGGGAGTGGGGGGTCTACAGGCACCTTCTGCCCTTAGTGTATGATACCAGAAGACCTGAGGAAGACAGTTATCAAGAGAATAGTCATTATTGTCAATCTGATATATGAGAGCATGTAATCATATATAATGATTTGGCTTGGATGCTGAATGGACCACTGCGCTCCAGTGTGGTGGGGGTCATGATTGTGCTGCTGTGAATTGTGTGGGTGCCCTATTCATTGTACAAGGGGCATAGTGCTTCGTTGAACTAGAGTGCACAGTGCTTCCATGTGCCGTACTAGTACTCCAGTGTATGAGGAAGAACAGTGCTTCAGTGCAGTAAGGGACATGATTCTTCAGCACCTCAATCTTAGGGCCAGATTTAAGGAGCCCTTAGTGCTACCTTGAGCCACATTAGCATCATTTTTTTACACTGTGGCATTAGGTTAGCAAAAACGGCACACCATATTGTATACCCTTGCGCCACATTATGCCAGCACCAGGCATAATGTATGCAGGAGGGGCATTCCGGCGTTAGGAGGCCCAGAAAAATAGGCCATTTCTATCGTCATTTTTAACGCCTACCTAAGGCAAGTGTTAAAATGAGGCTCCCCTTGTTTTCAATGGGCCTCCTGTCACTTTTCAGGATTAGCGTCAATATTTTGGGAACTAATCCTGCAAAGCGCCAAACTAGTGTCAACATTTATGACTCTAGTTCCCTAATGTGTGCCATGGTGCTCTGTATCATAAATATGATGCACACATGGTGTCATTAGGGTGGTGCAATGGGGCGCAAGAAAAGTGGCAGATCATGGACATGATGTGCCACTTTTCATAAATTTGCCCCTTGGTGTGTAGTTGTTGTCTGCTTCAGTGCGCTCAGGCGCACTTCATTGCACTTGTAGCTCAGAGCTTTGGCGCTCCAATAGACGGGCGCCCCGGTGCACGCCCCGTGCATCACTTACCTGGCGTGTCCCTTTTACTGCGAGCCTGTGAAGCGGCATCGATTCTTAATCAATGCCATAAAAATGTTCCACGCGGCTGCTTCCTCAAGGAGGCACACATTGATTTCCCAGATAGTGGCGCTCTCCGCGTCCGTCCCCCCTTACACTACACTGCCCTTCTCCTCCCCGTGACTCACCAAAGTCTTAACCCGCTTCTAAAAATAACACCAGGGACGTAAACGCGTGCCTTTCAGAAAGAGAACCTTAAATGCATCGGGGACTGAATGTCAATCCTCTGAAGCGGAAATCAATAGCAATAACGATATTAATAGTGATTATCCTTCCTTTATAGCACTTTGCAGCTGGGAATGAATTGTCCCTGGGAGCTCGGGCCAGACTGGGCAGTACTGCGATGCATTGCGAGGCCCAGGATTCACAGTGGCCTGGCAGCTCGCGCGCACAGTAGGCCTCACAGTGCGCGAGCTGATGAAAGGCGCGAGGCCAGAGCCCGGACAAAGAAGTAGGCACGTTATTATCAGGGCTTTAAGTAGGGTGAGTAACTGGAGGGTCTCTCAAAGCGTCCTGTCCGATGTAATTAAGGACGTGCCTTAAAGAATCTGTGCTTAATAGTGAGCCACCCGACTAGTATTTTGCTGCCCCTTTCTGTCATTGCATCCAGATATATAATACAAGTAACCTTACACCTACAACAAGCTAGGACTATTGGCTTTGTCGATGGTTGTTAGTTGCATTAGATAAATAAGCAACAATGGGTTCCCTATAAAAAATGAGATTATGAAAGAACTATATCAGTCTCTTTGAAGTTACATCAAAGGCAGTGAAGGGTGGTACTGCTACAGAGTTAAGATTTTCTTTCTAGCAGGACCCAGCCCACTTAAAGTCCTGTTTATTATTAACATTAGAATTCGGTAGAAATCGGCTGACTCCATGACAGGCCAAACAATATGCGTTTATTAATTTTATGACCTGTAAACACACTGGAAGCCAATTTTGTGCAATTGTGAAGTTGATCATATTAAACTATGCAGTTCTTCTATCCTAGGCCTTTTTCCTTTTTCTTTTTGACGTGTATAAAATTTGCTCAATTTATCAGGATGCACGTGTATATTTTTTATGCCATTCACAGTGAACATTCATAAGGAACATAGCGCGTCCTGTCTTATTTTAAAGAGTTTTAAGTCAGAGTCTTTCAGTCATTATTTTGTGGGCTTGATCCTTCAGCCATTGGGTTGAGAAATTGAAAAAATCATCTTCAAACTGCTCATAATTGTATTTTAGTTGCATCATTTTTAGGGTTGAGCCTGCGTTGCATGCGCTCGCGCATGCGTATCACAGCAAGACGCTTTAGTTATCAGAAAAGGGCTCGGAGCCCTGTCGACGTCACGTCAGTGTGTTTCATTGATTCGTCGGCTTGCCTAATAAAATCTGCTTGCTTTCATTAGTCGAAGGCATGCACACGTCATGCCTTTTCCGGTGGCTAGCCCTCCTCGAGCGTAGCGACCAAGTACAGAAAACATGCGAGGCTCGCTGTTTTCTGTCGGATCGTGGACTACTTTTTCTCTATTTTATTAGCGCAATTTCACTTGGCAGAAGTCGATCGCTTTACACAGTTAATTTCACTTTTTCGGTTTAGGTACATAAAATAACTTTTGCCGATAGATGAAAAGTCGGGTTAGGAGTTTACAACGCGATCAGCTCTAACATGAGCAAACAAGAGACCCGTTGCATTGAAAATGCTTGTTATCTCTTGTCCCACACACAACTTTTAGCTGGCAGGCAGTAAACATGCCAGCCATTGGTTGGCTTTTTTGTCTATTTCATTTGATTGCTTCTTATTTGATGGCTTGCCTCCTTCTTGTGGTTGTCCCTTACCTGGCACATAGCTTCTTTACCATCATTTTGATTAGATGATGTGTATCCTTCCAAGTCTTAAAAAAGGGTGCAGCAAATGATCAAAACTGCCCAATAATTTATTATTTTCAGTCACCTGTCTTGACTGCCCTTGCCTTGAAATTCATTCCAAACGTTTGGAATATTTAACAATTTGCAATCATTTGGGTGATAGTGACTTTAAAGTTCTGAGACGTAGAAACAGTAATATCAGTAGTGCTAGTTTCTGTATGGCCCTTATGCAGACATTATGCCAGGGCCCTCTAGGTGCCGGTCTTTACACAGTTGATGCAGGGTAGATTGAGAAGGAGTTTATATGGGTGTGATAAGTCTGCTGAACCTGAGCTCAAGAAGTAATGCCACCAGGGCAGAGTTATAGTACTGTTCTCCCTTGTGTTTGTATATAGTGCTTCATTCCAGCTGAGGAAAGCAGGAAATAACTACAGAATTACATGGGAATTGGGCCCAGTATTCCCAATTGTCATGGTATTTTCCAGTTTCCCAGGGGACTCACTAGGGCAAACTCAGAATTCTACTTTATTCCACACTCCAGTGCTTAATTTGAGCTCGTGGTATTTGGTGCTCTGCAGCACACTTAATTGCCAACACTATCACTTATGACAGTCTACCACATGGCGGCATAGTTTGTCTAATTTAGGGATTAGTCGTTCATTAATTCAATATATTGCAAATGACTAATTCCTGCTGCCCAATTCGTATAGCTTTCGGGGCCTGGAATAGTCTGAATTGTCACACTTACAGAGTGTGATGGTTAGTAGCTGCGTTGGTACTGTCATTGGAGCACTGGCAGGGGCAAGTGCAGTGGACTCCTCATGAGGACCCGGGCACTAATTTTTTTTTATAAATTAAGCACTTGGAGACTCCCTTAATTATAGCTCAGTAATTTCAGTGGTTCGAACACCAATGAAGTATTCCTGAACCATGTTTGCTATGGGCCAATATTGGTTCACTGCACTACAACAGTGTGGTGGTTTAGTATCCTGGTGGCACAGTATACACTGAAGAAGGACACCGCAATTCAGTACACAAAGGAGTGCTCGTTTCAGTGTGATGCAACACAGTGGTTCAGTGCATTAAGTGAGGCAAGTGCTAAGTGCATGGTGCTTCAGTGATGCATGGGATGCAATGCTTCAATGCACTGGAGCACAGCGTTTTGTTGCACCATGTGGTTAAGTGCTGTGAGTCTCATGCCAGTGCTTCACTGCACTTAGGGACTTGATGCCTGAGCACACCGATGTGGGTGTGTTGTTTTGTGCAGAAGGGGCACTGGCTACTTTAGGGGTCTCTGGTGCACTTTAGTGCTCTTGTGGGTACAGTTCTCCAGTGCACGGGAGGTTAGCGCTCAAAGTGAAATAGGACTCTACTCCCTTGCTTTTTATACTGGAGAATCCTCTCACACTTCTTCTATTCCCAGGACCTGTACAAAACAGGTAATAGTCTCACGAGGTTTGATAGAACTCATTTTACTGTCCTCGGAAAGATGGAAGGTTGGGACAGCCATGATGGGATTCTAATTCATGACCTGCAGATCAAAGTATATTTAGTAGATCAAAACATGTTTCTTCGACCATCACCTAACTCACTGACCCATCCTTCTGGCACTGCATTCATGTTTTTTACGTTCTTTCAATCTACCAAGCTTCGCCTGGGTGCAGTAAAATGGGATTACTGTTTTATAACTTTGTAAGAAGGGTTTTCCAAGAAAATCTAAATTTTATTAAAGACAAAGAGGTTGATAGTATATGCAGCATCTCATTCAATTGCCAATCACCAGGAGCCATTGTTGCATAGGTGTAGGTGATGTGAGAGGATGAATCGGGCAACTCACCTCGCTGGATAGGACCTCTTTCATTGTTAATGAAGAAAAAGGAACTTGCAACTAGAAGTTGAAGTAATTATCATTTTCAGTATGAAATATGTGTAATTTCTGCTGCTGTTAAAGGTAGTTACCATATTTTGCATAGGCAGTAATTCATGTGAAAACTGTAAGTCAGATATGCCCTCACATGAAAAGAGAATTTAAGATGTCAACTATCAGGGTCATTACAACCCCGGCGGTCGGCGATAATGTGGCGGTACTTGCCGCCACATTATGACATTGGTGGGTTGGCTGAAGCCAACCCGTCAATGTACCACTCCGACCGCCATAGCGGTAACAGCCGCCGGGCTGGAGTTATCCATCTCCAGCCTGCTGGCCGCAATTGTTCCGCCTGCGGGATTATGACCCTACCTACTGCCATGGTTTTCGTGGCATTCGTAACGCCACGAAAGCCATGGAGGTAGGCCATATCAGTGACAGGGAATTCCTTCCCTGTCACTGATAGGGGTCTCCCCCCCACCTCTTCAGTTACCCCCACCCCCCCCTACATCCACGTCCCCCTACACACACATACATGCATCATTCATCCAATCACACACACATCTGCACACACTTCCAAACATGCACACAGACACTCATTCACATTTCACAACCTGCACGCACTCACACGTCCTCACATGCACACACGCATTCAACACTCAACACACACCCGCATACACATACATTCCCCCCCCCCACACACACACACAACACCCCCTCCCCTGTCGGAGACCCGACTTACCTGGATCCAGGGGGTCTTCCGGCAGGAGATGGGACGAGGCACTAGCAGCGCCCACCAGCAGGACACCACCAGGCCGTATTATTTCTCATAATATGGCTGGCTGCGGTCTACTGGCGTGGCGCTGCTGGTGGTAGCAGTGCCACCTTACCACCATCTGCCAGTATGGCCACAGCCAGATTGCCGCCATTCTTGTGGCGTACATCCGGCTGTGGTCATAATATGGCAGACGTCTCTTTTGGCGGCCATCGCCGCAGCGGTTTTTGCCACCAGAGTTATAATGAGGGCCTGTATGTTTTGTCCATACAGTTTGTAACGTCATAGGAATCATTTTGCGAAGGCAGGGCGGGGAGCTGCGGCACACATCCAGTTTCACAATTCCCGCAAAACATCATCTGCTCGAAACAAGTCACCATGGGCAAAAATTCGATTTATAAATTTACACAGGTTTACTTGAATCTATAATAAGCCAAAAGCCAGGCCAAAATACTATAATGAGCCAGAATGCAACTTCAACTGAAATGTGTGAGCGAGCATTGAACCTGGGTGGCCGAAGGATCCCTTGGACAACGTGAGAAGGAAAGAAAGATGAGAAAAAAAACACCTGAGAATCACTATGTGAAGTGGAGGAGAATAATCGAAAGGAGACATTGAAGTTTGCAGGGTTCATCAAACGGATGAACATCATTAATAGCGGAGTAGTTACTTCCATCAAGTAAAGCAAGAAATAGCACTGAAGTGCGAAAGGACCAGTTAGCAAACTGATACTTAGTTAGCCAATGATAGTGGGATGAAGAGATTGTACTATGGCATCTTCCTCCTTCCCCTTCAGAACAATTTACATTTCCTCTGCAGGCTAAAACAATCGCATTTTTATGGCAAGACTAGGAGGCGCACAATATGGCCCAGATTTACTATTGCTTTGCTTCGTGTTGGCCTTACCTTTGCAACACAAACTCAATGCAAAGAGTTCAGGTGGTATTTCCTATCCAACGAAATCTGGATATGCATTGGATGGTATCCTAAAGTAACGCAAAGTTATGCAATGCGCTGCCTTGCGTTACTTTGATTCAAGGAAAGCTTGAAAGTTCTTTAACAGTTTTGAGGGATGGCGGTAGAGAAATCGGTTTAAAAATAGCAGACTTAGCCAGATCTGCTGAGTGTTTCTTCAAGAATGGCATTGCTATTGCCTGTTTCTATTTTTTTTAGAGAGAGTAGCTGTAGCAAGAAGTACTGAATATCTGATCAGAAACTGCGTTGATGGCATCACCAGCCAAGGATAACAACCTAGCAGGACCAAGATCACTAGGGGAACCAGATTTGCAGTTCAAATTAACCTGGACTCCTCCAGTGAAATTGGACTGAACTGTAAGAGTGAACTAGAAACCTTGGATATTTATTGTACTGTGAGCAACACCAGAGGATCTATGGAGCTGAGTCAGCAAAAGACTTCTAAATTTTTGCCACCTTTTCCTCAAAAAAGGTGGACATTATTGCGGTTCTTTTTGGAGGAGGCAATCTTGCTGTGCAAGCCTTAGGATTAAGAAACGTTTTAACAATAGAAAATATTTAGCTTGACGTGCTGCCATCTACATTTACTCTTTCATAAAAGACTCCATTTGCACTACTTTAATTGCTTTACAATACAGTTTCAACGCTTTGTAGACCTCTTTTTTTCGTCATATCCTACCCTCCAATATTCTCTCTAGGTGTTTAAGCGTTTTTCCTTCATTAATTCTAGAGAACACCAAGGGGCCGAAGTAGACCATCTGGGGAAAATACTTGCTTTGGGGGCGCCAGTTCATCAGCAGCAGTGGACAACCATTTTTTGACTAGTTCAGGATCCACTTCAATGGAGCCAATAAAGGATGGAGTGGAGAGTTGAAACAAATCTAAAAACCTTTGTTTCCTGACTTTGTTTCAGGGTCCAGAGAACTTACCTTGGAAACTATTTTGAAACTAAATGGAATGAGTCTTTGATCCGACCAAACTTCCAGTAAGGAAGGCTCTGTTGTCATTCTTTCATTGTTGGAAAAAATGGGTCAGTGGTTCCAAACCTGTGGTCTGGAGACCCATGTGGGTCCACGAAGCCTCCTCAGGGGGCCTGCTTAGAAAATTGAATAATATTAACAGATTAATAAAGTATATATAAATAAAGTGGCTACATGCATAGTTGACATTTTTTAAACATACTGTGAATGTCAATGAATTTGAAATTGAAGGCTAAAAATTAAATTAGTATCCTCAGATTGCTTCATGGGAGCAGTACATGTACATCAAACAGAATATAGTATGAACATTGTGTGGCTTCAATTGAATTTAGAAAAGCTCCTAACTTCCTATTAAAGTTATTTTTTATCTATATTTGTTTGCAAATTAAATAAAATGTATTGTGTATGTGTTTCAAGAAAGTTTGTTTCTGTATTTTTTGTGTATTGTTTTGAGATTAAATTCATTGACAATGTTTAGGCCGGGTTTCCCGGCTTCCAGTAATGACTCAGTGGGGTGGGGGGTGGTCTCAGGATTTCAATAATGATTCAGTGGGGGTGCCTGGGTTCCAGTAATGATAAAGTGGTGGTCCACATAATTTAAAAGGTTGGGAACTGTAATAGGTCAATGATGTGACCTGCCGCATGAGTGGGCCCTGTAGTAGTTGCAGGTTTAAGGCAGCTAAAGTATTAAAAAATCTGCGTGCCAATGTTTTATGCATATCAGTAGCATGAAGGTTAAAATCATCTATCACTGAAAGTTTCACGCACTTCACACACAACGGAGCAAGTGTCTCCACGTTTCAGTAAGGAACACGGCATCACATTTAATAACAGCCAGAAGATTAAAAACATGTAGGAAGTGCTTGGGTAGGGAGCAGACATTGATAAAATATTCTTTTAGTGTGTTTCAAGACTAAGGGCCACATGTACGAAGATCCAGTTTTGCGACTCGCAAACTGTGAGTCGCAAAACCAGAGGTACAACAGTGTCAATGACACCGTCTGCAATTCGCAATGGGGTCGCAAATAACCTACCTCATGAATATTCATTAAGTAGGTTGCAATTTGTGACCCCAGTGGGAATGGTGGCACTCACAGGGATGGTGGCCTGCTGATGTCAGCAGACCACCATGTCGTGACTTTTTTAAAATAAAGCAGTAGTTTTTTTTTTTTAAATGCAGCCCGTTTTCCTTAAACGAAAAAGGAATGCATTTCGAAAACAAAAATGAAAAGTTTTCTTTTAATTTTTTCAGAGCAGGCAGTGGTCCGTGGGACCACTGCCTGCTCTGAAAAAAATGTTTTCACATGCATTCACAAAGGGGTCCCATGGGGACCCCCTTCCCCTTTGTGAATGGGTTAGCACCAATTTGAAATTGGTGCTAACTGAAATTGTTTTGCGACCGCATTCGCGGTCACAAAAAGAATCATACATACCGTTTATATTCAGTATTAGGAAGAGACGCCGTTGACACGCCCCTTCCTAATACCGAATTGAAAAATCCAAACTGCGATTTGATAACAAGTTACCGAATTGCAGTTTGGGATTTGTACATCCCAAAAAGCATTATTTCTAGTCGCAAACGGGCCGATTCTGCCCCATGGCGACTAGAAAAATGCTTCGTACATCTGGCCCTAAATGTATTACATTTTAAGGAGCCACCATTTTGTGTTAAAATGGTATGACATCTACAACAGGCCACAGAACCTTTAAAGGTGTAAAAATGTAATTTAACCTGGGACTCACCCTGAACTCGAAGAGACAGGAGTTCTGATCTCATTTATATTACTCTGCTGTTAGTGCTGACCAAACCGGCCGCATGGCTGGCACTGGACGCGATCCAGACACGGAGGGGTGCAGACGGGCTTGAGTCTTGTGTGCATTTGGAGCACCAGTGGTGATTCCACACACCTGGACTGCTTATATAGGGTCCCATGCTCATTCCCTTTACACTAGGGCGCTTACCTTGCAAGATGGTGGCTCAAAATGGCACAGAAAAAATGTCCGTCTTCCTAATTGGAAATAAACAACAAACTATGGGCATCAGTTTGTGGTAAGTACACAATCGTATCCCACTACTTAAGAACCCACCACGCTAAGACTAAAATAATCTTTTTAAACAAGAAAAGTGCAAGTAAAACACAAAAGTAGCCAGACTCCTAAAACCCACTACATGATTAAATTGAATGTTATTGCTTTTTAAAATCAAAATATGCAAATTTGCAAATGAATGCTGAAACAGCCTTTGCTGTATAAGACTGGTGGTGATGTATCTTAAGCATGTTCTAAGTAATGTGCCTGCTGATAGTTCTTATGAGAGTGATAACCCCCGCCTTGATATGCGTGGAATCTGCCATGATTAAATGTAATAGGAAAGAGCCTATGTAGGCTGCATAAGAGAGAAGTCCCAGTTTGGATGTGAGGTGTGATTGAGCTTCCTCATTGGCTAAACCCTGAGAAGTAAATAGGTTTCACTAATGGAACATTTGCCTACCTTTGAGAGTCCAGGGTCAAGGCCATTGTCGGAGAAATCACTTTAGCATGTGTGTGACAAGCATATTGTGTTTTTCTTGTTATCTTTTACCACTCATTTAGGCCCATATTTATACTTTTTGACGCTAAACTGCGCTAACGCAGTTTAGCGTCAAAAAATTTTGCGCCGTCTAACGCCATTCTGAAGCGCCATGCGGGCGCCGTATTTATGGAATGGCGTTAGCCGGCGCAAGCAGACCGGCGCTGCCTGGTGTGCGTGGAAAAAAAACACGTAGACCAGGCAGCGCCGGCGTAGGGGGAAAATGGCGTTAGGGCGTCTTAAAATGGGGCAAGTCAGGTTGAGGCAAAAAAATCGCCTCAACCCGATTTGCGCCATTATTTTCGACGCCCAGACGCCATTTAAATGACTCCTGTCTTAGTAAAGACAGGAGTCATGCCCCCTTGCCCAATGGCCATGCCCAGGGGACTTATGTCCCCTCGGCATGGTCATTGGGCATAGTGGCATGTAGGGGGGCACAAATAAGGCCCCCCTATGCCACACAAAAAAAATTAAAAAATATAAAAAATTATACTTACCTGAACTTACCTGAATGTCCCTGGGGTGGGTCCCTCCATCCTTGGGTGTCCTCCTGGGGTGGGCAGGGGTGGCAGGGGGTGTCCCTGGGGGCAGGGGAGGGCACCTGTGGGCTCATTTTGAGCCCACAGGCCCCTTAACGCCTACCCTGACCCAGGCGTTAAATAGTGGCGCAAATGCGGGGTTTTTTGACCCGCCACCTCCCGGGCGTGATTTTTGCCCGGGAGTATAAATACGACGCATTTGCGTCGCCGTCATTTTTTTAGACGGGAACGCCTTCCTTGCATCTCATTAACGCAAGGAAGGCGTTCACGCAAAAAAATGACGCTCTTTACTCATACTTTGGCGCTAGACGCGTCTAACGCCAAAGTATAAATATGGCGTTAGTTTTGCGCCGAATTTGCGTCGAAAAAAACGACGCTAATTCGGCGCAAACGGAGTATAAATATGCCCCTTAGTATTTCATGTTGTATTCGTGTGTTTTATTTGTGTCAGATGTGGTTGCTAATGCACCAGCTTGGTGTACTAAGTTTCCAATGTGGGTTTGTCTTTGAAACCAAAACATAAGATGCTTTAATCAAGCCTGTCGATATACTCCCCCAGCTCCCTTCCAGTCTCTGCTAGGCCCCCGGGACTGGCCTTAAGTTTTTTTTCCCATGGGCTACCATGGTGGGGGCCTGGTTTGCTGCTGGGGGCCGGAAGGTTTCCTGCCAGCAGCGTTTGGAGTTTAAAAAAACCAAATGGCCGTCTTGAACAGCACTGACTTTTAGAGAGAAAGGGTGAGGGCTCCCTTTTTGCTTGGCTAAGAAAGGGGGGGACTGTGAAAAAAGTGATTGCCAAGGATCACACAGTGTGTTAAAGTGCAAGCTGTGACTGATGCAAGGTTTCCTGGGTTTACATGGTGGAATTTGGCTACTACATGGTTACCTCTTTCACTCTCCCATTTCAAATCAAAGCTTAATGTTTGTGCTGAATTCTTTGTACTGATAAATCAGTGCACTTTGTCAATAATCAGTGCACTGTGTCAGGTACATCCGGGCAATGCATGATTCACAAGAATTGATGTTGGTAGTGTTTAGAGAGGGTGATATTTTAATAGAGAATCTGAAACGAAAACCACAGCACCCACCCCTGGTTAGTGCACTGAGGCCATTTCTTCCACCTAGCTAAAACTCTTTATTCATTATCATCCATTTTTTAATTCATTTATCCATCCACTCTTCCCCTATCAAATTATTTGTTCATGAATTGAGCCATGCAGCCATAGCTCCAATCTTCAATCTCCATCCATCCATCCATTCAATGATTGAACAAGGTTTTGTACTTAAAAATCTGTTGTGGAATGAACTATATTTGCATTTTTTCAAATATTTCTTGAAGGGACTACCTCCCTATACGCCGTCTACTATGGTGAGGCTCGCTGGATGGTCTCGGTCTGACAAAAATTAGCCAGGGCTGCTTTCGAGTTTCAGTCTGGCCCTGCCCTCGGCAGGCGTTTCTCAGCTTCTATGCACTTTAGAAGCTAATTCCCTTCCAGTGTCCAGCACTGGACACTATACGTGAGTCTCCAACTACTGGTATCTGAAGGCTCTCTGTTCCTGGCACCTTCTGCCAACTCTGAATCACTTCACACGTCAGTGATTGGCGCTAGCCATAAGGCTTGCTCAGAAGGCCAGCCCTTCTGTCATCTCCAGGGGGTGATGTTCTTCCCTTAGCAGACAACAGCACATGAAGCCAACCTTCTTGTTGTAAAAAAGTAATCAGAGCACTATATGTACACTGTGATGCACTGCAGCAAAATGCGGTCTTTAGAAGAAGCAGAGCACATGCAGCTGTGAAGCATATTGTAACTTCGATCCACATATCACACTCTTGCTAAACATATATATTCATTTCCTCCTACTTTGCGCTATACTATTTAATGCTTCCTTCACTATGGATAACGCTCATTCATTAATTGGTGAATGTTATGTGCACGGGCGAGTGCGTGAATGAGTCAGTGGTTGGAACAATGGGTGGATGAATAAGTGTATAGACGGACGAGTCAGTGAGTGCATTCCTTCTGCATGAATGGGTGAATGAGTGTATAGCTAGAGAGTTGCTAGAATGCATCAATGCACAAAATGGAAGAATGGGCGACTAAGCGCATGGGTTCCTGAATGAGTAAGAAGATGGATGAAGGCAAACTATTGTGGATGTCATCATCCCAGTTCCCTCAACCCATTAAATAATGCTTCAACCCACTATCCAGTGTTTTTTTGTTGTTGTTGCTGTCACTGGCAGTGCATTCTAATGAATGGGCAAAGTATTCCAATAATTGCCGCCTTGATACTATGGCCAGTGTTACTCTGGATATTAGTACCATCATACCATGGATGCTCTAGTCAGCACCATGCCGAAGGTTGGTACCACATGCCAGTAATGTCGAAATTATGCTAAGAAGTTCCACCATTATACCAGGCATCGCATTTTGGCCCAAAAGGGTGATATAATTCTGGTGTTCACCACCATTATCCCAGAGCCCACATTGTGCTAGTTTTGAGCACCATCATGCCGTACCTGCTATAGGGGTGCACAGAACAGTTGAACTTTTGGTAGCGCACAATCGAAATGCATTGTGCAGCTGGGCCATGTACAGTGCACTACTGAGGACCAGAAGGCTTGATAGAAGTGCACAGTGCAGCAGTGAAGAGCACTGTGCATAAAGAATGTGAACATGCCAGCAATAAAGTGCACGGGAGGAGAGGAGGCACAAAAGGACAGACTGAGCGGCTAGGTCTGCATTTAGGTGCTCAAGGCAGCTGCAGGTGCTGACTCCTCATGTCTAAATGTTTACATTTAATTAACCTGATGAGAATGAGGCATTGATTGACCCTGGTTTAAATATCTAATCAGATTTTAGCCAAAGGCATTACATCTCTTAACAATAATTTAATTGACATCTCCTGTCAGACTTGTGTTCCAGTCTGCTGGCATGTGATCAGCCCCCAGGATGAGAGCAATGAAGGGTAACATAATTAAAAGGCATGTGTGCTCCCCCCCCCTACACACACACCAGTGCCAACCAATCCTTATGACAAGATCATCTGGTGGCCAACACCACATATCTGCACCCTAATCCCCGGGGACTGAGGATAACTGTCCATCTCCCAAGCTGAGAAACTGAAGACACAAGGGTTCTGTGAATGCTGCTGCTTAGGTTTTTTTTTTTTTACTTTCTCAGCTTCTAGGGTCGAGCGCGCAAAGCGCTCTGTCCCTGGTGTAATCTCTCTGTGGGCTTTTAACCACGCCCAAGTCATGCCCATCAGTTTGGTTGGTTCATGGGCTTGTTTTTTAAAATTGGCTTGTGTAATTAGTGTAAGGTATGCATACGTCATGCCTTTTCCGGTGTTTCGCCCTCCTCGAGCACACCAGCCAACTACTGAAAACATACGAGGCTCCATGTTCTCGGTATGGTTTCTGGACTACTTTTTCTCTCTATTTCATAGGTAACGAGATCTCACTGGGCAGTAGTTGAGTGCTTGCATGACATCAACCCTGTTACATGGATATTTGAACTTTTGCTGGTTACATGGATAATTGCAATTTTGCCGATACATTTGACTGCAAGCAAACTTCTGTTTCCTTTTGTGTGTCTGCTTTACGTTCATGGAGGCCGTTGGCTCGCATACGTTAAAACTGTTTTACTTTTCATTTTCAGTTTATGTGGCAAGAAAAGCCCGGTTAGGAGGTCACAACACTAATAGCTTTAACTCAAGCAAACCTGAGACCCATTGCATTGCAAATGCTTGTTTAGTTTATTGTCCTAGTATTACCGAGCGCAAAGAGGCGGTACAGTTGTGGGTGGGCACCACTTTCACTTTTAATTATACCCACTCCCTGCTTTCTGCACTTCCAGTCAGTGCACTGATATCTCCTGGACATGCCCCTCTCCCAAAGGATGGTCAACTTAATAGATACTTCAGCATGTCCACATTGAGCTGGAAGGATTTCTTCAGAGAATTGAATACTGAACCTGGAGCCCTCTATTTCTTTCCTTATATTTTTATGTGGAGGTGACTGACTCCCCTCCTTGGATAGAGCCAGTGCCTCACCAGGACCTAATGCTACTCTGTTTGTGCTCATGGGTTTTAACGTTTTCAATTTTAGTCTATTTTAATTTCCTAGTAGTACTGCTGATACCCATATCCTGTTTTCCGAACTTCTAGTCAGTGCACTAGTGGCACCTGGGCCAGCCCCCTCCCACATGGCAGGATACTTACTTGATGCTTCAGCATTCAGTTCTAATCAGTGCACTAGTGTTTTTAGGCCATAGCACTAGCAAACAGGGCAGCTGTCTGGTTTACTAAAGAAATCTTGGGGACTGCCAGAAAGTTGACCCAGGAATGCATTCTGTCCATTGATTACCACTGGCATGGTGGTTTGTAACTCACATTTTCTGGCTTTCTGCTTTCTGGCTTTATTTGCTTTAGGCTGTCCAGTGCAAGTTTGTCCCTCCTGCTGCCTATACCATGTTTACAGTATTCTTCCACAAACTCGCTTTCTATAAACAGGCCTTTAAATATTGTCCCTATCTTGTCACATTTACTGTGCATTTAAAGACGGAGGTCAAATGTCATGCTCTCTCTTCCAGGGAGCTTGGCGTTTATTTCTCGTTCCCTGATTTCAAAGTGAGAGAATTTATGTGACAATCTTGCCAGTATCCATGTAAGAGGAGAGGGTGTAGTCTATGTTTCTTCTAGCACATAACAAAAAAGTGAACGGTCCTAATGTTTCAGAGTATATCAGAATTAGTACAAATGAAGCACTTTTTTGTAATCCTACTGTGGTGGAAAGAAATATTTGAATATGATCAAAACACATCAGTACACTAGGTTATGACATTTACACACATTATCATTTGTGTGCAGTAAAACCGTATTTCGGTGCAGATGTAATGGACATTTCAATTAAAAATGTTTTGTCAGTAATGGAAGTGTGCTAACACACCATGCATATTTCACTCTATGCCACTCTACTCCCCACTACTTAACTCATTCCACCCTAACCCACTTTACTCGAATCTGTCCCACTCAATTTCATTTCACTACAGTCTACCCAACTCAACTCTACCCCAATCTACTCCACTCCAATCTACCAATCTACTCCACTCCACACAGTCTCCTCCACTCCAATCTACCCCACCCCAATGTACTCACCCCACTCCACCCCACCCCACATCATTCTATCCCACTCTAACCCAATCTACCCCACTCTACCCAAATTCACTGCACTAAGATCAAATCTATGCCACTCCACTCCAATCTACACCACTCCAATGTACTCCAATCCATACTATTCTACCCCACTCCACTCCAATCTACTTAATTCCAATCTATGGCACTCCACGCCAGTCTACCACACTCCACTCAAATTTTCCCAACTGTGCTGCAGTCTACCCCAGTCTACCCACTCCAAATCAATCCACTCCAAACTACCCCACTCCAATCTTCCCCAATTCACCCCACTCCAATGTACTCTAGTCTTACCCACTCTGCTCCATTCTACCCATCCCCACTCCAAACTACCCTTTTGTCCAATCTACCCCACTTCACTTCAAATTTACCCCACTCCACTCCAAACTCCACTGCAGTCTATCCAACTCCTCTCTACTCGGATCTACACCACTCATCGCCAATCTACCCCACTGTATCCCAAGCTACCCCACTCCAAAGTACCAAAATCAACCCCACTCCAATCTACCACAATCCATCCACTCCACTGCAATCTGCCACACTCCAATCCATCCAATATACCCCCCTCCACTGTAGCAAGATATAACCCCCTCTACTTCACTCCTATCTACCCCACTCCAATCTACAACACTCCACTCCAATCTAACCCACTTCACTCCAATAGCCCACTCCAACACAATCCACTCCTCTCTACCCTACTCTAATCTACCCCACCCAACTCCCATCCCAATCTACCCTACTCTGATGTTCCCCTCCCCAATCTACCTCACTCCAATCTACCCCATCTACTCCACTTCATTGTACCCCACTCCACTTTAATCTACCCACCTATACCACAGTCTACTCCACTCTACCCCCAATCACCCCCTTTCCACCCCACCTCACTCTATCCCATACCACACTTCAGTCTACGCCACACCACCCCAATCTACTCCACTATAAACTACCCCACTCCAATCATCCCTCCTCATTCTACCCCACCACAATCTACCCCAGTCCATTCCAATCTACCCTTGCAGTGCCTGGCGGTGCTGAGGTGGCGGTGGAGCAGGCCCCATGGACCCCATTCCCTCCCGGACGACAACTAGGTTAGGTGATCGACTGACAGGGGAGGAGGGGGTTTGAAGGTTGTGTGTGTGAATGGGTGTGTGTGTGTGAATTGAAGGGGCTGGGGGTGCTGTGTGTGTTTGTGTGCGTGTGTGTGCAAGTGTCTGTGTGCTTGTGTAAATGCATGTATGCAGGGGGGATGGGGGAAGTGTTGTGGCCATGTGTGCATGTGTGTGTGAATGAGTGAGCGTGGATGAGTGCAAGTATGTATGTATGTGTGGATTTGTGCCTGTATGTGTTGTGCGTGCGTGGATCGGTGGGTCAGTACGTGGATCGGGGGGTTCAGTACAGGGATTGGGGGTCATTATGGGGATCGGGGGTGGGGGGGCCAGTACAGGGATCGGGGAGAGGAGGGTTAGTACAGGGGAGGGGGTGTCACTGCTTGAGGGGGTGGGGGGCTCCTGATGGGGTCAGGAGTGGATGAGGGGGCTCCTACAGGGAAGGGGGGTTGGGGAGTCTTGTAGTGGCGGCAGGAATTAGTATTCCTGTCACCAGTATCCTTACCGCCAGGGATTTTGTGGCGGGGCAGCCGCCATGGAATCCCTTGCAGTAAGGATACTCATTATACCGCAGGCATTGTTAGGTGGACTGCCGGGCCGAAAGTGGTCAACCTTTGTCCCACCCCCCTGGCAGTACAGGCGGTGAACTGGCTGCGATGCAGCTAGTTCACTGCAATGGTCATAATTTGGCAGTCCTGCACCACCATGCTTTTGGCGGTTTGACCGCCACCGTCGGCGGGGCAGGACCGCCGGGGTCATAATGACCCCCTTAGTATGAAGGTCTTTCACCTTCACACTTGAGCTATAGCTTTTTTTTTTTTAAACATATTTTTTTTGTTCTTTATGGGCTGTCTGGGACAGCAGGGAAGACCTCAAAAGCTCCCGCACGGTCCATGCATTTTTTTTTATTTTATAACAAGCCCCTTATGGGCTATTTGGTACCGTGAGGGAAGCCTTAAGGCCTCCCCCGCTGTCCCATTGTTTCAGCAACCAGGGAGCTGCTTTAAGTAGCAGCTCCATGGGTGCTAAAGCAAACCTTTCATCTCTGTTCCCTGCACGCATACCTGCAGAGATGAAAGGCCCAGTTTTTGACAGAGGGACTTG
This sequence comes from Pleurodeles waltl, assembly GCF_031143425.1. Classification (NCBI taxonomy): domain Eukaryota; kingdom Metazoa; phylum Chordata; class Amphibia; order Caudata; family Salamandridae; genus Pleurodeles; species Pleurodeles waltl. The sequence goes on from NC_090445.1 coordinate 1,649,766,631, forward strand.
TTTGACAGGTCCCGCTGTCAAAACTGGACTGTTTGCTGTGACTTGGCTGCAGCTTCAAAGCTACAGCCAAGCCACAGCAAACATCTATGTCCCAGGGGTGGGCACCCCATTAGTCAGTAGGAGCCGGCCCTGGGGGATGGTGGACCCCATGGCCATCAGTGGCTCCTAAAGGCATAGCCCCAGAGAGGTGGTGGTCCACGGGGCCGATGGGGGTCCAAAACGGACCACCTTTACATTATTTACTATGTGCTCCATTGAGGTGGTGAGCTCCAGGGTGCGGGGGGCTGCAGGGGCCACGCGCCCCCCACTCATATTTCATTATAGCCCTTAGGAGGTAGTGGTCCCTGGGGATGTCTGAGAGGCCATCGGGCCTCCCCTGCTTATTAAAAGTATTTTTGCCCCAGGGGTAGAGGTCCCCTGGGACGTGGGGGCCGCATGACCCCCTACTCATATTTTATAATTCATCCCAGGGAGGTGGGGGTCCCTGGGCTGCTGGGGGCCAGGAGATCCCCCTTATTAAAAAGAAAAGAGTGCTCCAGAGACCTGGCCCACCCAGGGGCTTAGTTAAAAACAAGTATGGGACACAATGCTTGTTTTTTTTTTATTTTACCACAGATTTGCGACCCTGTCGTGAATTTGGAGTAAAAAACTTTTTTTGTTAACCTTTTTAGCCCAGGGGGGGTGTGGGGGGGGGGTGGTCCCTTTGGGATCCCAGCACCAGAGCTAGGGGGTCAAGGTGTTCGTCCACTGCCCCCTTTTAGATTTTTTATTCTTTTTTCCTGGGACTGAGCTTCAGCCAAGTCCCAAGCTGGATGTTAAACCTTCAACGGCTTCCTTGTTGAAGTGTTGGCAGCCAATCAGATCTCAGCACAAGATAGGGAGGGGGTACCGAATCCTTTGCGTCCTTAGTTATACAAATTTGGATTGTTTTTAATTTCTTGACAACTACTGAATGGATTTACACCAAAACAAAAGAGGTCACTTTCTGGACCAGGACCTACCTTTCTGCCAATTTTGATGCAATTCCGTCCAGTAGTTTCAGCGCTATCGCTGTTCAAAATCCCTACGAAAAAATGACTGGGGGAAAAGGGTTTTGGGACCCCCCTCTTTTTCTCACCCCCAGACGGATCACCCCGAAACGTTCCAGACAGCAGCTCAAGTGCGAGTCATATTTTCTTGGAAGATTTGTGAAGCAGCACCAAAGATATTAGCAAATCAAAAAACACTCTTTCTATAGAAACTCGGGGGGTCATTCTGACTTTGACGGGCGGCGGAGGCCGCCCGCCAAAGTCCCGCCGGCAGAATACCGCTGCGCGGTCAAAAGACCGCCGAGGTAATTCTGAGTTTCCCGCTGGGCTGGCGGGCGACCGCCAGAAGGCCGCCCGCCAGCCCAGCGGGAAACCCCCTTCCATGAGGATGCCGGCTCCGAATGGAGCCGGCGGAGTGGAAGGGGTGCGACGGGTGCAGTTGCACCCGTCGCGATTTTCAGTGTCTGCTTGGCAGACACTGAAAATCTTGGTGGGGCCCTGTTAGGGGGCCCCTGCAGTGCCCATGCCATAGGCATGGGCACTGCAGGGGCCCCCAGGGGCCCCACGACACCCGTTACCACCAGCCAGGTTGTGGCGGTCAAGACCGCCAGAACCAGGCTGGCGGTAAGGGGGTCGGAATCCCCATGGCGGCGCTGCTTGCAGCGCCGCCATGGAGGATTCCCTTGGGCAGCGGGAAACCGGCGGGACACCGCCGGTTTCCCGTTTCTGACCGCGGCTGTACCGCCGCGGTCAGAATGCCCATGGGAGCACCGCCAGCCTGTTGGCGGTGCTCCCGCGGTCGTTGGCCCTGGCGGTCCATTACCGCCAGGGTCAGAATGACCCCCTCGGTCTTAACTATAACTACCTAGTGGCAACCGTCACTAAGTAATATCACTGCGCACTTTTTCTCACCAAGTATCACACCATTCACTAACCCTGTGCATCCACAAGGAGCATCTGCATTTTATTTTTGATTCTGATATAGTAATTGTTGGTTTGGAAATTCGTACCAGATGTAAATGTGTATACCCTATGTGTGCGCAGGATTGTGCACACAAGTTTGTGGGTATCTATTAAACATTTGGCACTTCTCTATCTGTCTGTAACCACTTGTATTTCTTCTTCCTAGGAAGCTGAGGCATTGTTTATTAGCTTCCCCTGAGAGAATCGTTTCATTGCTGAGTGCACCTCTCAGTGCTGATAAAATATCATTCACCAAACGAGATATTGTCATTCAATCGAGTTTGGCTAACCATTTCCATATAATTGTATGGTAGTTTTCTAAAAATCAGTTTTACACCTGGGAGTTCATGCTCGCATAATACTCTCATTTTTTTCTTCTCAAAAGTTTGGCTGAAACCATGCTCAAATCCAAACATAGCCTCACTGCTATCCCAGAAAGCTATTCTCTAACTTCTCTTGATAGACCTAACAGTAGTGGAGGAGGTTTAGCCATAATTTACTGGTCTTCTCTTCAGTGTGATACCTTTTCCGCTGTCCCACTCCTTTGAAATGAATAAATGATGTTCAACCTTAAAATTAATCCCACATCATCTTTCTCTGGAGCTCACATCTACTGCTCTCCAGGCAATCAAAGGGATTTTGGTTCAAATCTTTCTCCGTTGTTTTTTAAAGCAGTCACCCTCTTAGCAATTGGATACCTACATTTTCACCTTGATGAACTTGATGATGCTGAACCCGGCCCTCTCCTGCAACACCTTCAGATGCTTGGTCTTTCACAGATCATTAAGGATCCCACACATTCTGCGGGCCTTTTACTAGACCTTTTGTTCACCAGCATTCAAGGAATCACTACCGCTTTACGTCTTCCTCTGTTGTGATCAGATGATTTTGCTGTGTTTTTCAGTTGGTCTCTTTCAACGAGCACTGGCACATCCAAAGCTCCATAAAACATTTTTTACTACTCGCTCATGGATCTAGATCTCCTCTGCAAAATTTCTCAAGGGTTTAGAGGACAATTATTGATTACCCAGTGGTCTCAAAAGTCGTTGACAGCTTCCATACCTAGATGTCTGAAGCACTGTACAAAACTGTGCCCTTAAAAACCAGACTCTTGCATTATATGACCTCATTGAAGCCATGGTATACAGAACTCCACGCTGCAAAAACGCATTGCAGAGATTTGGAGCACAAATAGAGAATTTCTTACTCCTTAAAGGAATCCTTTAAAGGCAACCATTGTACAACAGACCCTCTTTGTTAAGATTCTTGGCCCTAACCCCATATCTTCCTGCATTGCGTTTGCAGCCATCAAGCAGTTTCTTCATCCCATTGCAGCCAACAATGCCAGCTATCTACAGAGGAGTTCTGTTCAACACCTGCTTCACACTTTATGCACAAATAAGTAAAAAAAACTTTGCACCCCCAACCAGACCCAGGGTCTCTTGATTTCTTGAACAATCGGTCAGCTGATGACAGTGAGGCCTATTTAGACAAATTCAAAACTACTACATTTGATGGCATCTTAAAAATCCTTCTCACTGTCAATCTAGATGGATTACCCCTTGATTCCTGCATGTCTAGTATCCTCGCCTTAAGCAAGAATTGTATTGCACCGATCTAACAGATTTGTGCAACAAGTCTATCATCAGTGCTACCCTTCCAGAGAAGAGGAAACATGCTCAAGCTTTGCCACTTCTGAAAAATAACTCGGAGAATCACCTGGATCCTTTCAGTTACATGCCAATTTCTCTAGTCCCTCATCCTCAAAGTTCTTTGACAATGTGATAAATAAATTGCTGACCCCTTATTCCTTAAACTTCTCTCAATCTTGATATCGACCAGCAGATAGGACGGAATCAGCTCTGTGTTGCCGGGCTGGAGAGAGCAGGCACAGGCTCCCAGTCTGCCTGGGAGCGCCCTGGCTGGGTGCTCCGGCCAATCCAAACGCCGTTTTAAAAAAATATTAATTTCTCCCACTCCTGCATTCACCATCCCGCCCCTACAGAGTGCCATGAGCCGGTCCTGTATCTACCCGTCTATCCTATTCCACTCTATTCTACCACACTCGAATCTACCCCAATCCACCCGCTTCAATGTACCTCAGTCCAACGTACTCCACTCCAGTCTACCTGAATCCACTCCAATCTACCCCACTGCAGTCTACTCAACTCCACCCAAATCCTACACACTTCAGTTTGCCTCACCCTGCTCCAAACTCCACTGCAATCTATTCAACTCCTCTCCACTCTATTTTACCCCACTCCACTTCAACATACCTTACTCCCCCACAATCTACCCCACTCCAATATATCACAATCTACCCTGCTCCACTCCACCCAACTCAACTCAACTCCACTCTACCCACATCTACCCCACTCCATCCCACACTACTCTACCCCATCCCACTCTACCCCAATCTACGCTACTCCAATCTGCCCAGTCCATTCGAACCAATCTACCCCACTCCAGTCTACCCAGTTTACCATACTCCATTCTACTCTACCCAATCTACCCCACTCTACTCTAATCTGCCACTCAAATCTACCCCACTCCAGTACAATCTAATCCACTCCACCCCCACTCCAGTCTACCCTACCCCTCTCCAACTAAACACCCCAACTCCAATCTACCCCATCCAATCCGCCCACTCCTACGTATCCCCCGCAAATCTACCCCAATCCACTCCAATCTATCCCACTCCACTGCACCCCACTCTTCCCCAATCTACCCCACTCCAATCTACCCCAATATATCTAATTTCACTCTACCACAATCTACCCCACTCCGATGTACCCCAATCCAATCTAGCCAACTCCACTTCAGTCTACCTCACCCCACCTCAATCTACTCCACCCCAATGTACCCCAATTCAATCTACCTCACTTCCCACTCCAATGTACCTCACTCCACCTCAATCTACTCACACAACACTGAAATCCATCCCACTCTGCTCCTATCTATCCCAGTCTATCTTACTCCACTCAAATCTACGACACTCCAATCTACCCCAAATCACTCCACTCCAATGTACCTCAGTCCAACCCACTCCACTCCAATCCACTCAAATTAACTCCAATCTACTCCACTCTAATGTACTCCAATCCTCTCCAATATAATCCACTCCAATTTGCCCCATCCCACTCCAAACTCTACAGTAATCTATCCAACTCCTCCCCACTCTATTTTACCCCAATCCATTCAAATGTATCCTACTCCCCCACAACCTACACCACTCCAGTCTATCACAATTTACCCCAACTTCACTCTACCCCACTCAACTCCTCTCTACACAAATCTACCCCACTCCACTTCACTCCAATCTACCCCAATCCTCTCACATCTACCCCACGCCACTCCAATCTAACTTGCTCCACTCCAATCCACCCAACACCAATCTACCCAACCCCACTCTACCCCATCTTCCCTACTTCAGTCTGCCCATTCCAGTTACCCAATCTACCCCACTCCAGTCTACCACACTCCATTCCACTCTAGTCAATCTACCACACTCCACTTCATCTAATCCACCACATTCCACTCAAATCTACCCCACTCCAGTCCAACCCGACCCACTCCACCCCACTTAAATCTACCCTACCCCACACCATGCCAGACTCCCCAACTCCGATCTACACCATCCAATCCATCCACTCCAATCTACACCACTACAATCCAATCTACTCCACTCCACTACAATCTACTTCAATCCACTCCAGTCTAACCAACTCCACTCCGCCGCACTCCACTCTTCCCCAATGTACCCCATTCCAATCTACCCCAATATATCTCACTTCACTCTACCCTGATTGACCCCACTCTGATCTACTCCACTCCGATCTACCCCACTCCACCCCCATCTACCCCACTGTACTCCAGTCTACGCCACACCAATCTACCCAAGTTCAATCTACTCCACTTCACATTCCAAACTACCCCATTCCAATCTACCCCACTCCACCCCACTCCACTCTACCCCACTCCACTTCAATCTAGCCCACTCCACCCCAATCCAATCTATCCCAGCCCGTTCCACCCCAATCTACCCTACTCCAATCTACCCTATGGCTCTCCACTCCAATCTACTCTACCCCATTCTACCCCACTTCACCCCACTCCACCCCCACCACTGCAACATGCCCACTCCACTCTACATACCCCACTCGGGTCCACTCCAGTCCACTCCACTCCACTGCAATCTACCCAACTCCAAACTACCCCACTCTAATCATTCCTCTTTAATCTACCTCACTCCAATCTACCCCACTCCATTCCAATCCACCCTACTATAATCCACCCAATCTATCCCACTTCACTCTGGTCTACCCCACTACACTCTTCCCAGTCTATCTCACCCCACTCCAATCTCAGCTTCACCCAAATCTATTCAACTTCGTTCCACCCCGCTCCACTCCAATCCACCCCACTCTACTCTACTCCACGTTTCCACACTCCAATCTACCTACTTCAATACATCCAATATACTCCACTCAACTCTACCCAATCTACTACACTTCATTCTGCTCTACCCAATCTACACCACTTCTCCACACTTCATACTACCACATGCCACTCAAATGTACCCCACTCCAGTCCAATTTAACTCACTTCACCCAAATCCACACCAACCCACTCCACTCCAGTATACTTTACCCAACTCCACCCCAAACTACCCCATTCCAATCTTCCCCATCCAATCCACCCACTCCAATCTACCTCCATCTACTCCCCTCAAGTGTACTTCTCCCCACTCAATCTACCCAACCCCAACCCAATGTAATCCCATTCCAATCTACCTCACTACATTCTACCACACCCCATCCCAATTTACCCCACACCACTCTATCCAACTCCACTCCAACCTACTCCACTCCAATCCTCCCATTCCACTCCAATCTACCACAATCTACCCCACTCCCAACTATCTCACTCCAGTCTTCCCCACTCCACTCCAATCTACCACACAACAATCTACACACTCCACTCTAATGTACCCCCACCCCACTCTAATCTACCCCACTCTACTCAACTCCAATCCAAACTACCACAATCTACTTCGCTACCCCATTCCACTTCAATCCACCCGACGCCACCACAATCTACCGCACTCCATCCCAATCTACCCCAAATCCAATCTACCATGCTCATCTACCCACCTCCTGCACTCTATTATACCCCACTCTATGCCAATATACCCTACTCCACTATACCCCAATCTACCCTATTTCACTCTACCACAGTCTACCCCACTCCAATCTACCCCACCTTACTCCATGCCACAAACTTGTAGCCAAGCTGAACAGCTGCCAAACTGGTTTACAACATGACTAAAACACAACAACATAGGCAAGACCTATCGGCTTTGCCAAAGTTTGTTCCATTTAACAACTTCCCTGTTAGGAAAAATAAAAAACACACCGTTTTCCCCTTATGACATCGGGTATTTAGACCTCTGCTGGGTAGCACACATTCCCAATGAAGTGTCACACAGTATAAGCATCTTTAGAATGAATTAGAAGCTGCAATCTATAGTTGTCACTTTATAACATAAAGCCAGCTCCCTGTGGACCCCTAGATTAAGGGGCTCTGGGTAGACTTCAGAGAGCATGTATATAAAGTGTGCAAGTGGTGTACATGTTGCTTGTGTGATATGGTGAGCATGGAGTGTATTTGTGGTGCTTTGTTGTGTGGGAACAGGAATCCATCTTGGATGTCCTGTGTGTGGATGGTACTCTAGATGGATGATGGATACTCTTTACCAGACAGGGATGTAGATTGTAGGAACATTCCTGACATCCATTGAAGTTTCCCAGGCTTCTATGAAATGGAGAAAAAAGGCAGATTCCCATTTGAAGTCCCGGCCCTCTTCCTGTTTCATTCTTTCCCTAGACGTGTGGCCCCCAACAGACAGAAAAGTAGATGAGTAGAAAGGCCCTAACTCTTTTGTGCTTTTGGTTTGGTTTTGATTTCTGTGATAGGGAACTCCCTACCCCAGTCCTCCTTCCTGCTGACACCAAAAGAAAAAGAATGGAACTTGATCAGTCTAAGAGAGGTACACAAAAATGTGAGGAGCTGCCTAAAACTAGTTTCAGAGAAGGGCCAGTGGAAGACATATTGATATCTGAAAAACACAGATAAATACTGGGTAGAAACCCAGGTCCATATGCAGTATTCCCATGGAGCAGGATTCACACCGCAAGGTGGATCGGACCTGATTGAGTTGCAGAGCAAGGATCTCTAGATGCTGGCTTCCTTCCGTTTAAGGAAAACTTGGGCAAGGCCCCCACTATGAGAGGTGTAGACTGCCTGGAGAAAAGTATGGTTGCCAGTTAGAAAAATGTTATTGTTGGGGTTTATCTCCTAGAGGGAAGGCCTGCCTTGTAGAGTCATCATACCAGCTGCCTAGTGACTAATTGACCTGCGCAGGGTATTTGGGTCCTAAGCTTGCTTCTACATTGAAGGACAACAAATCAACGTAGAAAAGGGTACTACCAGAGTGCCCTGCAGGAGGAAGCTGCCTAGAAAAAGGGAGTCCAGCTGTGCAGGAAGAACAAAACATCATCAACAAATTCTGTGGGTCCAAGGGCCCAGGATAGTGGTGTCAGTGGTTAGAGCCCACCACCAGAAGCCAAAGTCTTTAAGGCTAGTGCAAAGCCATGCACTGTGGTACTACAAATTGCCATGTCAAAAAGATGATTGTGTACAGTATCAGTGGAGCTACAGCTGGCCAAGTAATTAAATCTCAAGCAGGATTCGGTTCTTACCCCGGGGAGGCTGCGAGGTGGTGTCTGTGCTATATTCCTGAGGCAGCTGAGGTCTGTCTTCAATATTTTCAGGGCTTTGCAGTTATGAAGGCCCCAGGAGAAGCCGCTTAGCAACGAGTTGTGAAAAGAGAAACATATTTTGCTATTGCAATGTTCATTTTGGGTAACGTGTGCCTACGCCAACGGGCCTTTATAGGTGTGTGATAAATATTGATAGTGCGCTAACCTGTCAAATCCTTCTTGCTGCCTAAACTTTTCACTGGTTATCTGTAAAACCCTCTTTAGGGGAGACTCCAAAAATTGTATTTCAACAGCCATTAAGATTACTGTTTGATGCATATGTTTGCTAAGTGTGTATTGTGTAAACATTTGTAGTTTTATGTATGGTGTTTAACATTGTGTTTATTAAAGTACTTTTCCTTTTAATAAGAAAGGCACTGACTGGACAATGATTTATTGAGTGTTATTATGTGCTTTACTGAGTCCTGACTTTCCAAACTATCTTCCTCAGGGGGCTTGTACTACACTGCTACTGCTACAGTGAAATTCAAGACTGAAAGAGTGTGCTTGGTTTTTTATTTGGGGTGGCAGTGCGGGGTCCCAGGGATGCCAACTGAGGCCCAGCATTCACAATTGAGGCCCAGCCTCAGCTCCCCTTCAAGTGTCCTCACATTCCCCATTCCACATCAAATATAAAAACTGTCCTGTTTAGCCAGGCTCATGGCTGCGCCTTTGGTCAAGTAAGGTTGGGATAGAAGCATTGCTTGCAGACTAAGAACCAGGGGCCATATGTACGAACACATTTTCCCATAGACATAGAATGGGTAAAACCCTTTGCTACATCTGGCCCCAGCTGCTTTGTGCAGGGAAGCAGTAGTGCTTGGGAAAGTACAGTTTGGATAGTAGAAGGGAAAGCAAAGAGCAGACTGACTCCTTCGAAGAGAGAAGAGGATTCTGTACATAGCAGCAGGGCTAGCAGTGTACAAAACATATCCCTTAGGAAGGAATGCAGTGTAAGGGACTAGCCATACAAGAAGTGTGCAAGCTGGCTGCACTGAGCAGATAAGACAATATGTGAAAAGCAGTGCAGAGAAGCTTGGTATGGTGGAGACAGGGCTTGATTCGGCAGCATGGATTTTTTTTGGGGGGAAAGTGTGGTGTTGACAGCAACTTTGTTAGAGGAGCGTAGTCAAGCAACTGGTTCATTTGGGCTGGTAAGGTAGAGATGGGGGATCATGCGATTCTCTGCAACTTTTCAGTGATCTTAGGCACACAGGTGTTACTGGGCTCCACCTTTGGAGTATGAGTACTTTTACTACTGATGCCGGGGACCTGACCAATAACGGCCACTGATAACTGAGCATCCAAGTACACTCCTTTAAAGCTTGACTCTCAGCATAGACAGGTAAGTCATCAAAGGCTTACTCAGGGAGGTTTCACTTCCACTGAGTTACACAAAAACTCCATGAGATTCCAAGGAGTTCCCCGGAGCAGGCGGAATCGGGCATGTTGCATAGCAGAGGCCTTATCTTCTGAGCAGGTACAGTTTGAGAAGCAGCAGTGTAAACAGGTCAGGCTGTTACTCTGAACAGTTATGTTGCTGATGACATAGAAGAGAGAGCATGATCCTTTGAACTTGTGTTATGTGGCTGGCATTGTGGGATGTTTGCCTTTGAATAGGCAGGCCTGCCAAGTACCAAGCATCATGGGTTACTATAACACATTTTAGTGCTGGTGTCTGCATCATCACACTAAAAAGGTGGTGTCACACATTACCTAGAAGCTAGCCCCTGGAATAGGGGTGCTCAACCTTTTGTGAAGTAAGAGCTACTTATACTCAATTAAAATCATCGTGAGCTACTAATATTAGCAGCGTTCTAATTGTGACCACATCAGACAAGATTACATTAGTGGCCCTCATTGGGATGATTACCAGCAGTGATCACCTCAGTGCATCGGGCAGGGCTGCCAGCAGTAATATAAAAAGGCTTTGACAATTTGCAATGCATCTACAAAGGTAATACATGCTTGTCTTAGCTGCAATGCCCCTGGCACGAAAGTAATAATCTTAGTAATAAGTCTCACCACATGACCTATCACTCAAAAATCAGCTTTAAATCTAATTTGAAAATTCCGCCATTATTTGGGAGTTCTGGAAATGCACACATTTTCGACTTGACTACACAATTTTGGCATACATATAAATTAAGTCAACCAAGCCAAGTGTTCTAACTTACAAGGTTGGGATGCACAAAGGAGAGCACTTACAGGTAGCTGGAGAGCTACCAGTAGCTCACAAGAGACTAGGAGTAAATGAAATTGTTACACAGCAGCATTAAAAGTAGCTGTCTCCCGTCCTGTCTTCTCCTCGTATAAGAAACTGTAACAGAGTAACATTAAAAGTAGCTGTCTCCTGTCCTGTCTTCTCCTCATGTAAGAAACTGTAACAGGGTAACATTAAAAGTAGCTGTCTCCCGTTCTAGACACATCTTTGCATGATACATTTGGTGTTGTCTGCACTGGCCTCGCCAGAGCTCTGTGCTAGTTCACTACATAAGTGATCACTGATATATTAAAACTTTTGCAGAGGTCTGTTACATCAATTTGCAAAATTTGATATTTTTCTCTCGGAGGATAGGAAACGTTATTCAAATCCTGTTCATACTTCATTGTAAATTCCAACTCCGATCATTCATAATGCGGAAATATGTGGCATAGCTGCAAATGTACCATGTCTTATATAATCGACACTTAAGGCCAGAGTGATGTTGAGATATTAAGGCCTTTCTAGACATTACAATGCACAAAACGGCATTTTGTTACAGCTATCTTGTTAAATGAATGTAACTGATTTTTTCTGGGATACATTGTCCTTCAAAGTGTCACACATAAAGCTCTAAAGTGTCACACATAAAGCTCTAAAATGTCACACATAAGAAAACTGAAACCCTGAAAATGTCACACATGGATAAAAATTAAAACTTGACAGCAAGGAGCAGGCACCGTGTCGGTAGGGGCGGTGTATATAGTTTGGCTCCTGTTTGCGGATAAGATTTGAATGACAGCAGACAACGTGCATTTTTTTCTCGAGCAGGCGTTCTGTGGATAAGTGGATAAAAGCAGAGGTGGTCTTGTACCTTTGAGCAGGTATGCGGTGGTTGGCAGCAGAAAGCAGGCCTGTGCCTTTGAGCAAGGATAGTATGTATCACAGCACAGAGCGTGACTGTTCCTTCGAAAAGGTTTGGCATGGATCACAGCATAAAATGTGCCTGTTTCTTTGAGCAGGTGTGGTGTGGTTGGGAACAGAGAGTGGGCCTGTTCCTTTGAGCTGGTGTGGTGTGGTTGTCAGCGGAGAGTGAGCCTGTTCCTTTGAGCTGGTGTGGTGTGGTTGGCAGCGGAGAGTGGGCCTGTTCCTTTGAGCAGGTGTGGTGTGGTTGGCAGCGGAGAGTGGGCCTGTTCCTTTGAGCAGGTGTGGTGTGGTTGTCAGCGGAGAGTGTGCCTGTTTCTTTGTGCAGGTGTGGTGTGATCGGGCCCTTTACTTTGAACAGGAATGGTGCAGGCCACTGAAAGGAGAGTGCCTGTTCTTTTGAGCAAGCGTTGTGTGGTTTGCAGCAGAGAGTGGACCTTTTCGAGCAAGCATGATGTGAATTATTGCTGAGGGCGTGGCTGTTCCCATGAAGAGGTGTGATGTGGATGACAGCAGAGAGTGGGCCTGTTGTTTTGAGCAGGTGTTTTGTGGTTGGCAGCAGAGAGCGCGCCTGTTCCTTTGAGGAGCTACAATGTGGATCACTGTAGAGCAGTGGTCTTCAAAAGTGATCGGGGGGGGGGGGGGGGGGGGGGGGCGCCAAACTCTGGCCAAAATAAATATTATACAGATAACAGGCCTTTGTTTTAAGCAGAAGCATGTAATTGCAGTTTTAAAAAGGTAACAGTACTTAACTGCAATGTTTAAATAGGTTTAGACATATTTAAACATTGCCATCTTTGTAAAATAATTGAGAAAAAGATTTTTATTTTTCAACTGGGGGGGCGCGGCATTAAAAAGTTTGAAGACCGCTGCTGTAGAGGATTTGCCTGTTCCTTGGAGCAGGTGTGGTACGATGTGGTTGGTAGCAGTGTTCTGAGAGGGTCAGTTTGTCTCTCGGGGGGCACGGTGCATTGGAAGAGCGCTGCTGCTTCCGGGAATCCACGAGTCGAATTTAATCATTACTCCGCCCTCCCACCAAGTCCCGCCAGAAGGCATGCTGCTGGCAGTCACAGATCAAAGATCAAGGGTAAATCCAGATGATAAATATAGTTCTCAGAAAGAAGAGGGACGGTGTTGCAACTCGAGCTTGTGATGCCCAGCGGGAGCAAGGGGCGGATGGAGTAAGAGCTGGGACTAGAGCAGAGCAAACATTGTGTGGCGCCATCTCCCCGACCTGCGGAGCTCGAGAAACTCCAAAGCACCGCCGCACATACCGAGTCACGTGCCTTGATGACGGATAATGACGCCTATTTTAAAAAGCATTGGCAAAGGCGATCGGTCTGGGCTTAAAGTGCCAAAGCATGCAGTGTTAGCACACGAGGCTGAGATACGCAGAATGGAGCCTGCAGGAGCCAGTAGAGAGAGATTAATTTGTAAAGTGCAGCCTTATGCTGCTCAGTACCAGCACGTGAGAGGAGGTGAAAGGATGCACCCAAACATGCTCTATGTAAAAGACCGATAACACTCCACTGGGCTGAGCCAAACCATGATGCACAAAGTCTCAAGCCAAGGGCTGAAACAGGCTGTTTAGGGGTGTAGCCAAGAAGGGCAAAGGCCAGAAGCCCATTGTTAGAACTTTGCCTTCATAAACTAACAACTGGCATCGTCCTGCAAATACAGACGACGGTGCATCATTGGAGAGACAGGTTCACAAGGCAGAACAGTTCAGCTCTGTGTTTAAGGTGCGATATTTGGCCCGGGCTGCTTACGCTCCCCATGGTGTGCATCTCTGGGCCCAGCATAGCGACTGAGCAGCGGGCCAGCGTGGGCAACCTACCAATTGATATAGCCGAGAACAGATGAGGCCCGGAAACCCTCCATCTACTCTTCTGCTCCCCCCTCACTCGTGCACCCTGATCACCTGCCCTGGGGACTACTTGAGTGGCCAATGACCTGGCGCCATGTGGGCAGCAAGAAAGCGGCGGCCACAATTGATCGTGCGGTGCACATGGGTCGCCACTATTCCTCCCGGCTACTGCTGCTTCCCCTCACGTGATGGGCACTCATTGGGAGCCCTCTTATGACGAACTGTGGAACTTAGGACTCCCAATGAGACTCTGTTTGGTGGCAGCATCCTCTCGCACTTTGACTTGAGCCACCACAAACCTGGGTACAAACAGGGCAGCACCTAGTCAAATTCACAAGAAGCAAAACCGAGACAAGCTACGTGCAATTCAATCCCTAATCAGACATATGTTTCCACTGAGCATATGGACCCTTCCACTTTTAATCAGTTCATCCTCATCACGATCCATGGGACTCATTCTGCCCCTGAAGAAAAAAAGTCAGTGAAGTGGTCCTGGACATTTTTCTGCTGTGCCAAGATCTTTGTAAAATTGTAGATACAGTCGCTGAATTTCAGACCTGGAGGACACAGTCAAATTGCTTCAAGTGACCTTTGTGTGCCTTAATTCTAGATTCCGTGCATTAGATGGAAGCATGGAAGGTTCTAGAAGACTGAGGACAGGCTATGTGAAACAACCCCAGTTTCCTTGGCTTCCCAAGGGCGTTGAAGAAGGTCGTCCAGAGCCATCTATGGCAAATAGCTGCTTTCAGTTATGCTGGTGGAGTATCTTTCACCATACTCAGTGGTTCTAAGAGGACACCCATTGTTCACACCGAAGCCACTGACAGGGATGAAATGCTGAAAGTAACCAGTGAGAAAGATGTCATTCAATACAACCTGCACGCGTTCTGATCTTTCCACAAGACACTAAATTGGTCCTGCAACAGAGAAAATAGTTTGAAGGCATTAAATGCAAACTCAGGGGCATGGAGATCACATACATGTATTTCTACCTGGTTAAACTTAAAGTGATGCATCACAGCAAGATCTTATTCGATTCACTGGAGACAGTATCGGAGTGGACCGAAGAGATACTAGAGCCGGCCTGCATCCCTTGACTGAAAGTGAACCAAATAAACAGTCAGGACCGTAAGGAAACCATGGCCTTGAAATAAGACTACAAAATTTGAGGAGGCACAGCTCAAACCCAGAGAGTGGGGCGGAACAGTGAACTGTAGGCAAGAACTCATTCCAGATCCTGCTCGGCTGCCTTGGATTCAACCCCCTCTCTATGCAGGGCTGCACCTCTGCCCACTATGCCTCCTTCTTCCACCTGGATCCAAGCTCAGTTTACCCCCTGAGTCTAGGGATAACAGGTATTAGGCTGATTATGGCTCAGGTGCAGTTGCCACTCCTGAGGTGATTGCACTCAGTCTTCATTGTTCAGCCACAGGAGTTAGTCTTACCATGTGTGGTGTGTCAGTCCGCTTTGAATCGGTGCAGCTGCCCAGCTTTCTTTCTCCCTCATGCTCACACACTATGTCCTGAGAGGTGGCACATCAGCCAACAGCCTTATACATGAACCCCGCTACATCTGCTGGGGTTACACAGTTCAGTGCACCCAGCAGGAATGGAGACACCAGTCCTGGATCATCACAGTTCCATGGACCTCTAATGCATGTCACAGTCGTCACGGGCCTTTACAAAGTTTGCAGGTGTAGTCTCTTTTGGCAGTTCAGTGTGTAGGTAGATGTAGCTCTGTACAGGTATGAAGTTGCAGCCACACACAGGCCGAATACTCTGGGCAGATGTGGCCACACAGAGGCAACTTACATCTGAGCAGATGTGGCAACGCACAGGGCAATTGCTTCTGGGCAGACTTAACTATGCGCAGGACGGTTACTTCAGACATTTGATCAGTGCCTTGATTGGGCCTCCGCCGTTGTGGTCACGATCTGGGACATGCTGCATCTGGCTCCTCCTGGACAGATATTCCAGCAGAGTTGGCAGGCTTCTTCCCTCTCTCAATAGGCAGGTGGGTTTCTGGCCCTTCTCTCCAGCAAGATCCAGACTCAGGTGTTGTCCTCTCACCTCTGGAAAGCTGGCTGTCAGGGAAACACCAGTTCTGATTGCATAGCAGTCACTGAGTGCAATGTGTAACACTTCCTGCCTTGACCATAGATTACTTGGAAATGGAACAATACGTAGGGTAATGAGGTCCCACTTCTATGAACCAAAATCAGACAAAAACTGTGCACAAACTTTCAGCAGCTTCAGAATCGTTTAAGGTGATTCTCATTTCAAGTGTCCTCTCCAGGCTTCTCTAAAGACATAGCCTTTGTGTAGCATGATTGCTTCTTACAGCAGGTTAGTCTCCAGCCTGAACCACCCACAACAGAGAGACATAGATGCTTATGCGTTCAGCTGTCATCAGCCAGGTGAAGGAATTAATGAGGGAAAGACAAAAAGCAGGCCTCACCTAAAGCTCCCCTCACCTTGCAGAGCAGACTCTAAAGTCTCAGTCCGCACTTCTACCATCCACCAAACAGAAGTGTTTCAGAAAGACTAAATAGTACCTCTTTGCCAAGCTAAAGGCTTGATTACATTTCGAAAGGAGGCCTGTCTCCACTCTCCTGACTTCAGTGTCTAGGTCTCTTCCCTCTAGCTACGTCAATGTCAACAATACACTTTCACAACTAAAACAAATAAATAACACACTACATACAATCGCAATATCCCATAACTATGTAAGCATTCCTTGCAACAAGTATGAAGTGTTCTAACTAATTCAAAGATCAGGTTTTTCAGTGTTTAAACGTGTACTTCTTACAAACCAGGCTGCTTTTTGAAAAGCTAGACACAGAAGGCACTATCTTTGGATGAGTGTCTGCTTGACAAATTCGTAAGGCCTCCTGGTAGTGCCTAATCCCAAGACCTAAGCAAAGTGGTTTATTCCATTTTGCTCAAGCAATTTATATGCAGGACAAAAGAAAGAATATGCTGGGCATTTTCACAAGCAGCATTTTCACAAGGGCATGTATCCTTGTTGAGCAACGAATTGGACCAGATACTCATAAAACAAGTCATTAGGAAAGTATTCAGCCTTAGCTGAATATACAGCTTCCTCTGGAGTGGAACTTGAAAAAAACCAAGGTATTTTCCAAACTTGAAGTCCATTTTTTATTCAGAATTGCATTAGTTAGAGTTCCATAGGACAACACTCCACATTGTGTCCTCTGAATAGATTGCCAGAAAGACATTTTACCAGTGGAACTGCACTTGAAGTGATTGAACCAGGATCAAGCTAAAGTTTGACCACACCTAGCTTAGTTAGAGAACTCTGGATGTATTTTATCAATGGAATGTTCAGTGCCTGTGGCATGCTGATTATGTCGCCTAATGCTGCCCTACAGTGGGCCAATTCGTCTGATGACCAAAGACTTTAGCCTCACGCTATCACCTATCTTGTGTGGATTTAATTAAATCCAAATGCAGGGGGAGTAAGGGAGAACTCTGTGTGAGCTTAGCATCACTCTTATGAATAAAAACTTAGGGGGGAAGTAAGCCTTCAACTTGGCTATGGACCCACAGCTCGGCGCCATACAGCGCTGCACTTGCAGCCTGCGCTCTAAAGACCTCCACTGCTGGGGAGACTGGAAAAATGTTTAAACCCCAAAAGAACTCGTTGATGATGCTCGCCCTATGTTTTAAACAGACCTTGCTCTTAGTTACTTGTTCTCCCCATCCATCACCCTCCACCAGTCTAATGTCAAAATAATCAAACTCCATGACTCTATCAAGGGGTTTAGAATCCATCATAATTCTTTACCTGTTAGGCCTCTTTACATTAAAAGTCATAAATGTGGTCTTAGATGCGTTTATTTCAAGAATGCTTTGCTTGCAGAGCTGATCAAACTTGTCTACCAGGGTTTGCAGCCCTCTGAGCATCTTAGAAATCAGGAGGATACCATCAGCGAAAAGTAATGCTGGAATTTTCTTACCTTCCAGGGTGGGCGAGCCGTTATCCAGTTTCAACAAGGGATCTATGCACCCATTGATGAATAGTAAAAATAATGTGAAGGACAGTACACACTCATGGCACACACCCTTCTAACATCTATTTTAGACGTGAATTCCCCTTCTAGGCCATCATGTATCCTAGCATAATTATCGGTGTGCAAGCGGATGATGATAGATAACAGGTCAGGGGGCATTTCCAAGGCAGATAAAGCTTTCCCCAACTTGGTTCTAGGGACAAGGTCGAATGCTGCATGTAAATCCATAAAACCAACATAGAGGCTACCCTTGGTCAGCAGCACCACTTTCCACCTGTTTAGTTGAAACAAGAAAACTCGGTCAACAGTCCTGACTTTTTGTTGAAAACCGGCCTGGAGTTCGGTTAAGATGGAGTTTTCTGAAATGCAGGCCGTTAGCTTGTCCAAGACTTCTTTACTGCATTTTTTTTGCAAGATATCAATTAAACTAATCGAGCAGTAGTTGGCCGGGTCATTGCTAGAACCCTTCTTGTGACTGGGGACTATTTCTGCACCCTTCCAGGTTTCTGTAATCGGGCTTCCCTGAAGGATTGCATTGCTAAGGATGTGGATGTAAGGTGCCTTAAGTCGAGGTTAGAGTAGTAGAGCTCGACTGTTATTTTATCTGGGCCAGGGACCTTTCCAGTTCTTTGAGAATTCAGGGTTGCTTTGGTGGCAGCTAGTGAAAAGGATAAAGGTTGGTCAGAACTGTTCAAATGAGAGATATGCGGGGTGGGGGAACACTCCACCTTGCAGGAATACAATGCCTCAAAGTGAGACCCCCAAGTCACTAACCCAGACATTAGATTCTGTTTTTTGAATTCTGTTTTACTCTCATGCATTAGCAGGTGCCAAAAAAGTTTAGTGTCTTTGTACCTAGCTGCTTCAAGCAAATTATCCATAGTTGTTTTGTCCCATGTCCTCTTGGCAGCCTGTGTTGTTAGTCTGTAACAATGTCTGGCAGCTCTAATCGCTCCTAAAAGCTTTTAGAAGTTCTAATTTCTTGGCTCAACAATTTACGTTGACCCACTCACTGGATTTCAGGTTGCGAGCCTTACTATATCTACTTCTAAAAAATACCTTCCAAGTTCCTCAAAAGGACATTATGAATCTCTAAAGTACCACTGGGTCTATGAGGATAGGATCAAAGAGAATCAAGAGCTAGAGAAGTTGTAATTCTAATAGAGTCCAACAAAGTGCTGTTAGATTCTAAGGAATGCCACCTAACGGTCCTGTTGGTATTGTGGTTAAAATTAAGCTACTATTTCTATTGTTCAATGCCGACCGTACGGAATTCGATATTGGACCCTTCAAAAGGAGGGTTACTGGATCAAGGCCACTTTTCAGTCTTTGGGTGACATAAAAGTCGGTCAACTCAGACCAAAGTTCAACATTAATAAAAAGGTAATCTAGGTGATCCTCTCCTAAATGTAGGGGTGGGTCTGCCATCTGGCGATAGAATTACACCCATCATCTTGTGGGCTACCTTTGAAATACCTAACTGGGGCCGAATAGTTTTGTTTCGTTTCCTCCTCTTTGCTAATGTCCCGAATTAACGGGAGAGGGTTCAAAGCGAATGTTAAAGTCAACTCCCAGTATAATGCACTTACTCTTTTTTGAATGACTTCAAAACGTTGTTTAAAATGGACACGATGGGGGAGTCTCTACTACTACTAATAGGCCTGTTTAATACATTGATCACTAAGGGCCTGATTTAGAGTTTGGCGGATGGGTTACTCCTTCACAAAAGTGATAGATATCCCATTTTACGTATTTTGTAGGCTATTATGGGATTGTAATTCAGTGGATGGGATTTCGGTCACATTTGTGACAGAGTAACTCTCCCGGCCAAACTCTAAATCAGGCCCTAAGAGTTTTTTGTCATTACATAAAGCTATATTCAAAGTTAAAATGTACTGGCACAAACAAGAAATTACTTTAACTGACCCTTGAATAGAAGTTTTAACCCAAGTACACAACCCTCCCTCAGCCCGACCTCAGCCGCCTCTAGGTCACTCTTTGCCATAATCTGGTAACATCTGTATCCTGGTCTGAAAGCATGAGTAGACATCCAGGGTTTCTGGACAGGCATATATGATAATTATCTATAAAGGTGCTCCAATAATTCTTGAATAATCTAGATTTGAGTCCAGCCACTTTCCAGCAAACTATTTTAAGGTTATCTGAAGTTGGGGATACAGATTCACTGTGCTGGGTAGAGGCATTGTTTTGATGATAGTTTGGGAGAAAGAGAAGTTCTCTGGATGGTCAATCTGGGCGCAGTAGAGAGTATTTGCAGGACTAACGTGAATACGTTTATGGGTTGGGAAACAAATTTCAATAACATCATGTTCACTTGGGACGGAAGGGAGTTTCACATTGCGCTCGTTTGGCCTACTGAGACAGGGGTCATACTCTGGGTGTTTTTGAATTGCCTCTTTTGCTATTGTTGATTATCACTGTTTGCATTTATAATGTCCACTGTATTAAGAGTTTGGTTATGCAAATGAGGGTCCTCCCTTCCCAAGATCTGAGAGTTCACTGGAACAGGGCCCATTGAAAGAACATATTTGGATTGTATCTCACTCCCAAACGGTGGATCAGATCTAGGCCCAAGGGTTAGAAGTCCTTTTGCTATGGAAGCACTGGTCAGGGTGATTTTGATGTAGTCCCATTTAGTGCATGGTGCGGGGTGGCATTCTGCATGCACTATATCATCCCAGATAACTGAGCAGTAATGACTCACATTTACGATCCAGTGGGATACATTATTGATAAGCATTTCCATATTTTCAGAAGATTGATGGCCTGGGCTAACTTGAGGACATTCACCATAAATATCTTGCTTTTAATTAGAGCAACAGTGCTCTGGCAGACAGTGCATGGGAAGTAGACTGCCTTTGTAGCTCACAAGAGGGTTCATAGAAGGGCACTGCTGTTCAATGTTGTTAGCTAGAGGGTTCTGGCGCATGTTGCTGGCTATAGCACCTGGCTCTTAGTATTCTTGAGGAAGACCTTCTGGGCATGTTGGGGTTAAAGCCTGAGAAATTAATGGGCTTGAAAGAAGATATGGGTAGTGGGCCCAAGCTAATTGGAGATCGTGAAATAGCTTCAAGGGGAACACTCGGCACAGAACAAGGAATTCTTAGGTTGCAAGAAGCACTAAAATGGGGAGCTCAAGCTTTTACTGCTTGCTTGCTCCGAAGGATGGAATGGCAGGTATTGCTAAAGTTCTTTACTGCGTCACAAAGCTTGAGGACCATTTGCTTTAAATCAACCACTTCCAATTGCAACTGTTGGATTAGGAAATCATTGGAGTCAGGAGTATCAGAACAAAGAAATGCTACCACCTCATCTGTTTGTGTTTGCACGTCTCTAGGTGGTAACTTATCAGAGGAGCAAGATGGGCTTACTGCAACTTCAATCAGCGCAAATCTGTTACAGCATGGGATCTGGGCAGCACAAGTCTGTTACTGAATGGGATCTGGGGAACTCCTGGCAGTTCTAGATCAGTGATGCTCAGAGGATTGGAATCAGGGTTGGAGTTATCACTGTTAGGAGAAGCCTTTCCCTGTATCACACTCTGCAAAGGCCTTTTACGTTCAAAGAACTTTGCTAGTTTTCTTTGGCCACGTGGCTCCTTTAGGGCATTGGTAATTTGTCTACAAGTAATGTTTCCACGTTCACTATTAAATTATCTAAGTCAACGATCACACAGTTCTCAGCTAAGTGTTTCACTGTCCTCTTGTGATCTTTCCACCCTTTCGGGCTAAGTGTCGCCTTTTCCTTTCCCATTTCCAAAGAGAAACTCAGTGTTCCGCGGGCCAAGAGGGGTAGCCCAGCCCACCTGATGACTGGGCGGGCTACCCCACCTGTTGACTGGCAAAGAAGGGCCCACTCTTGGCCCGGTCCTTGCCTGGCATGTGCCCGGGTGCGTACTGCGTGCATCCCACACCATGGGGGATTAATATTTAGATTATCAAGGGAATAAGATGACGATCAACAAAAGGATCACTTGCAATACCACTTAAGTGGTCTACATAATTGAGTGCTTTTGTGGATTACGTTATGTGGGTAGTGCGATCTGTCCCGTGAACAAACGTATTTTAGAACATATACGAGCTGTACAAAACAAGGATTCAAACTATGCCATGGTGAGACATTTGAAAATACATGATGGAGAAACCTGGACAAATATGAAATACTTTAGAATCGCAAGTATTGACTCTAATGAGAGAGGAGGAATCACAGCTTATAATACAGCTTAAAACTAAGACCCAGTGGAATCTTAATGTGGATGAGGAACTTCACTATCATTTATAAAAGGACAATTTGAAGCCTATATATTATCACATGAGACATTGGGAATGTCAATAAGAGCCACAGTCAGTGAAATAACTTTGACATCAATGATAAGTAATCATTAGTTAATGAAGGAACTCCCCATATAAGCACAATTGCCAAGAATACCAACATTGGCATGCTTTATGAGGACTCCTCTCCCTCCCCTCTCATTTATGTGTATATTTATATTTATTGGTAGGAATATATTCCATTAGTTTAAGCAAAATTTTTGATTTATATTTTATTCGTTTTTTTCAACAGCACTAGGTGTTTCATCCTTTTTTTGGGGGGGGTTATTTCTAGGTTTTACTACATGTCCCATAATGCACTTGGATGGTAGAGCCAATAGACTATAAAAAAGAGACATTGAAAAAGTACTCACACACTGTGAGCAAGACCGGGAGGTCGAAACGCGTCGGTGGTGTACACGATTGAATCAAAAGCATATGAACTTTCCTGGAGTGCAGTGTCACAATTGTTTTCATTTGTTTGTTACAAAAAAAAAATATATATATACATATATATATATATATATATATATATATAGATACACACACACACACATATATATATATATATATATATATATGATCTAACCTACTGGTGGTCGCCAGTAGGTAGTTATAGTGAGGACCATGTTTCCATAGAAAAGCATTTTTTGACTTGTCTATATCTTTGGCGCCGTTTGACGAATCTTCACAAAACCTTCCCAAAAAAGTGCCCTAGTGATTTCTGTTTTGCACAGAAAGTTTCAGGGTGATCCCTAAAGCAAGAAGCTGAGTAAAGAGCTAGGGTGGGTCAAAAAACATGTGTTTCCCATGTTAAGTGTGGGCTCCTGCGCTTGGTTTTTTAAAGCCCCCAGGTGGGCCAGGTCCTGGGGACATGTACAAAATTATTGCCCCGGGGACCACCACCTCCCCGGGGCTTTAATTAAAAGTAATCCAGGGGGCCACGCAGCCCCCTGCAGCCCGGATAACCTCTCTGGTGCCTTAATGAAATGTGAGACGGTGGGGCAGTGAAGCCCTCCCCCCGCAGCCCTGGGACCGCCACCTCCCTGGGGCCTTAATGTAATGTGATACGGTGGGGCCAGGCAGCTCCCCCCCTGTAGCCCGGGGACTGCCACCTCCCCAGGGCATCAATGTAATGTGATGTGGGGCTGCGTGGGCCCCTGCAGCCCCGGGGCATACCACCTCCTTGGGGCTACAATAAAAGAATGAGGGGGGTCTGTTTCAGACCCCCGAGCCCTGGGGACCACCACCTTCCTGGGGCTAAAGTACATTGGAGGGGGGGCCATGCAGCCTCCTTCAAGGAGCCATTAATAGCCTCAGGGACCACCAGCCCCCAGGGCCGGCTCCTGATATGTCCTGGGGTACCCACCCCCGGGACATAGCTGTTTGCTTTTGTTTTGTGGGAGCTGACAGCTCCCACAAAGCAAAAGCAAACAAAGTCTACTTTCTGACAGCGGCAGAAAGCGTAGTTTTTATCTGTTTCCTTGCATGCAAATATGCGTGCAGGGAAACAGATGAAAAAATTGCTCCAACAAGCAGAGGGCTGCTATTTAAAGCGGCTCCCTACTTGTGAGAGCAATGCTGCATTAATGAATAACCTGTGTGTATAGCATCATTTCATTAAATGAATCGTGCAATTAAATCAATAGTGCACATTTCCATGATTTCCTAACTACAATCAACCTCCATATGGACCTCAGTGGTCATATACTTCATGATTGACAAGTTCACTCCGGATCATTGTTCATCACTTTACTATAGACCTGAGTGGTTAAATGAAAGCCAGTATCAATATATTTTATATTTTCTTTTATGAATAATGTCCTTTAGACAATTAGTCCTAAGTGTTCAAATTTTGAAATTCTTTGTTACCTGACGTCATGAAATGAGTTCACAAATCTATATATAATTCTTCATCACTGTTCAAACTGAATGGTGTTCTCATTTTCAAATGTATAATATATTTGGAATCTAATTAGCGGAGTTTTCTTGTTCTGTCTCCTCTTTCATGTGGCAGAACCATATCAATCCCACAAAATGTCATTGTTTTTTAATTACTCATGGAGCCGAATCCTCCTTTTAACGTGAAGCTGAGTCTTCCTTTTGATATGGAGTCAGGTTCTGAATCCTTCACTTCCATTACTTGGAGAATCCCTATTGCAGGACATCATTTAACAATCTTTACAAAACCCAGATCCCTAAATGACAACCACACCGGCAACAGGGATTCCCCAATTAATGGAAGTAATACATGAGAGGGCGGAATAGAGAACTCAACGGTGAGCAATAAGGAAATAGGATCAAAAGAAGGGCCTGCCAGCAATACTCATCAATTTACTGTTTTTAACTTTATGTCCTGATGAAGGTGGTGTGAACCATACTTAAGTCCTACAAAACGCAGTGTTGACAGAAATGTTGGTTAATGATTTTATGTACAATAGGGGTATGGATATGAATTGTGACAAAAGATTCTGGCAAAAGATTTTGGGGCTTATTCACAAGCCCCTTGTACCACCAGAGCATCACTTTCAGCGACGCTCTGGTGGTGCTGTGTCCGTTTCCACATTTATAAGGTGGCGCTAAGCCACTTTGTGTAGCTTAACACCACCTTGTAAATAAGGGTCACCTGATGCAGTTTTATGCAGCAGGAGGAAGTGCAATGGATGTTGCTGTGGGTGTTTCCACGCAACACCCATTGCTTTTGACACAGCCCCAGATCTGGGGAGAGTTCCCCAGAGGTGGCATTAGCATGGCACAACGAGGAGAAATACTTTTATTTCTCCTAATTTTTGCTTTTCCTATGGGTCCTGCATTCTGTAGCACACATAGAAAAAGCAAAATGCCACTAATTATTATTTGCAGGAAGGTACACCTTCCTGCACACAAACAATCATCAAATAATGATGATACACATATAAGTAACAAATCGCCATTATTGATTGTTTATGTGCAGGAAGCGGCACCTTCCTGCACACCAACAATCATTCCCTGCTGCACCTGCATTGGTGCTACACAGCTAATTTATGCGCCAGATACAGTGCATTTCTGCACTTTCTTGGTGGCCTAGGGCAGCGCAGCAAAACACTTGGTGTGCCACGCTGCGCCACAGGGGCTTGCAAATAAGCCCCAATGTGTGGAACACAAACATAGAATGACTTGAGTTTTTGATATATGAGAATTATGCGGAACATTTTTTATTTTTGTGGTAACATGCTTTTAAAGTGTAACATGATTTTTTAATTGAGTTTAAATAAACAATATTACTTTTTAACTTTAAAAAGACAGAAAGTGAATTTATATTTGGCTTAGACATTAAGGTGGTCATTACAACCCTGGCGGTTGGTGTTAAAGCTGTGGTAAGACCGCCAACAGGCCGGCGGAAAAAAATGTGAATTACGACCGTGGTGGAAACCGCCAACAAAGACAGCCACTTTAACACTCGACCGCCACAGCGGTACAAACAAACAGCATGGCGGTCACCGCCACCAGACAGGCGGAGGACAATGTACCGCCCACAGTATCACAACCTACCAATCCGCCACCTTTTCCGGGGCGAATTCCCCGCGAACAAAAACACGGCGGAAACTGGACTTCGAAGGGAAAACGCTCACCTCTACACACCCCACAAGGAACCAGGACGCCATGGAACCAGAGCTGCACATTCTCCCTGCCCTTATCTTCTTGCTCCTCTACCAGGAGCACGAACGCCGGCGGCGAAGACCATGGTGAGTACTGCACCTACGACACAGGGGAGGGGGAGGGAAAAAACAGGGACACACACACGCAACACTCAACACCCCCACCCTCACCCACTACAACACACACACTAATACAGCATGAAACATTACAGTTACACCCCCCTAAACCCCCCAGAAGAATGCAAAGACAAAAGGAAATGAGTGTAACCATTGTAATATAATAAAATCCAGTACGGAAAAATATATATACACTATTCTCAAATATATACACCAAGAATAGCAGTCCAGGTATTGCTCCATTGAAGTCCGTGGAACACTGGGCCCACACGACATGGGCGATGCCCACACTCAATACCCGAACATGACGGAGAGAACACTGCAGGGGCATCAGATAGCAATAAAACAGGCACCTCAGGGGGAAGGGAAAGGGGGGGCACCTCAGCCAGTTGAGTGCACAACGCCAAATCCACGAGGGGGCCACATGCCCACTGTTCAATCCTGGGGAGTGCAAAGCCACAGTCTCTCAAGTCTCCACAGTGGGTGGGTTGCCCACTGCCATATCCTGGGGAGCGCAAAGCCACAGTCTCTCAAGTCTCTACAGTGGGTGGGTTGCCCAATGCCATATCCTGGGGAGTGCAAAGCCACAGTCTCTCAAGTCTCTACAGTGGGTGTCCTCTCCTGTCGAAGATCAGGTATCAAGTGAGTGAACAGTGAGAAAATGGCGGTCACATCTGCAGTGGTGCATACCGTCACCGCCGGCGTACTTCCTCATTGGCTCCTGGGACCCATAGGGTCCAATGTTAACCAATGCAGAATTGCGCTGCGGTCTTCGACCGCCTACCAGGAAGGTGTACAACGCCAGCGCAGTTACCTCACATCCCGTTGTCCCACTTTACAGGTCAGGCAGCCGCCATTTCAGGGGCCCACACAGCTTAATTTTTTACTGCGTCACACATACCTAGGCCTTGCCTCTACAGTCATACATGCTTATTTCGGATTATGAATCGTGTACTGTGTAAGCTGTGGCTACGTACCTCTGAGTTGGTTGACTCTGTGCTCTCTGTTGTCCTTCATAGGCACCGTCCGCTGGGACATGTGAAGAGATGGCAGCATCCTCCGGTGTACAGACCGCTTTTGGACCTGTCGACAATGGAGGAAAGACATTTGATCATCACCTACAGGCTTGATCGTGCCACAATCCTGGAACTGTGTGCCCAGTTGGAGCCAGACCTGATGTCAGCTATCCGCCATCCCACAGGAATCCCCCCTCACATGCAGGTGCTGTCGGTACTCCATTTCCTTGCAAGTGGGTCATTTCAAACAACAGTGGCCATAGCATCAGGGATGTCCCAGCCTATGTTTTCCAACGTGTTGTCCGTCCAGAGTGTTGTCTGCCCGCTGAAACACATGCGCAGCTACATCGTTTTCCCTCAGGTGGAGGATTTGCCTACAGTGAAAGGTGATTTCTACGCCCTGGGACATATCCCCAACATCATAGGTGCCATTGATGGGACACATGTGGCCTTGGTCCCCCTGCAAGAGTGAACAGGTGTACAGAAACCGGAAGAGTTATCATTCGATGAATGTGCAGATGGTGTGTTTGGCCGACCAGTACATCTCCAACGTTAATGCCAAATTCCCTGGCTCAGTGCATGATGCTTACATTTTGAGGAATAGCAGCATCCCTTATGTGATGGGGCAACTCCAGAGGCACCGTGTGTGGCTATTAGGTGAGCACCTGGTAGCAAGTCAGTGGGAATGGTTGTCTGGGTCTGGGGATATCCCTACAGGTTAGTGTGTGTCTAACAGTTGTCCCTCGCCATTTGCAGGTGACTCTGGTTTCCCCAATCTGTCATGGCTACTGACCCCAGTGAGGAATCCCAGGACAAGGGCAGAGGAACGCTACAATGAGGCCCATGGGCGAACTGGGAGGATTATAGAGCGGACCTTCGGCCTCCTGAAGGCCAGGTTCAGGGGCCTCCATATGACAGGTGGATCCCTATTCTACTCACCAAAGAAGGTGTGCCAGATCATTGCTGTATACTTCACAACTTAGCTTTGCGACAACAGGTGCCTTTTCTGCAGGAGTATGGTCCAGATGGAGGTGTTGTGGCAGCTGTGGAGCCTGTGGACAGTGAAGACGAGGAAGCAGAAGAAGAGGACATCGACAACCGGAACTCTGTGACCCTGCAATACTTCCAGTGAGACACAGGTAAGAATACAAACCTGCCTACTACATGTACTTTGACACTACTACCTCTCTACTGTCTGTCGTTTTCACCCAGTGTATGGTCACTGAGTTTTCACTTTCCCTTACGATTTCACAGAAGTGTGTCCCACTGTGTGACATCTACTTTGTTTCCTCATGGACTAGAGCTGTGTGATATAGGTATGTTGACATTACAATTGAAAGAGCTTTTTGTCACTGTAATTGCTAATACACTATTTCGCAATCACAGACAGACTCCAGATAGTTTTGTGCTTTAGGGTGTTTATTTAAGTGCTCAATATTGGAGGGTGTTGCAAAATGGTGAGGGGTGATGGTGGAGGACTGTCCATGGCAGTGTCCAGTCTATTAGTCTCACAGGTGCATTTCCCAAATGGGCATAGGAAGTGGAGCTGGTCAGTTTGAGGATGGACAGGGTGACAAGGTGGGACAGAAGGATGACAATCAGGGCGGTCTCATTTTTTGGTGGGGCTCTTGGCATCGTTCTCTGTCTTTGTCCTGGATCTCAGGGACCCTTTGCGGGGTGGTTCTCCCTCTGCAGGGGGTGGGGTGCTGGTGTGGTGGTCCTGTGGCGGTGCCTCCTGTCCACTAGCACCGG
The DNA here is from genome assembly GCF_031143425.1 of Pleurodeles waltl. Taxonomy (NCBI): domain Eukaryota; kingdom Metazoa; phylum Chordata; class Amphibia; order Caudata; family Salamandridae; genus Pleurodeles; species Pleurodeles waltl. The sequence goes on from NC_090445.1 coordinate 1,649,795,325, forward strand.
CAGAGGTGGTGGGCAGTTCATCGTCCAGGCTAGTGTCAGGGGCCCCTTGTTGTGCCACAGTGTCCCTCCTGGTGTTGAGGACTTCCTTCAGCACCCCTACGATGGTGCCCAGGGCGGAATTGATGGATCTGAGTTCCTCCCTGAATGTCAAATACTGTTCCTCCTGCAGCCGCTGGGTCTCCTGAAACTTGGCCAGTACCGTTGCCATCGTCTCCTGGGAATGGTGGTATGCTCCCATGATGTTGAAGAGGGCCTCGTGGAGAGTGGGTTCCCTGGGCCTGTCCTCCCCCTGTCACACAGCAGCCCTCCCAGTTCCCCTGTGTTCCTGGGCCTCTGTCCCCTGGACCGTGTGCCCACTGCCACTGCCCACAGGTCCCTGTTGTTGTTGGGGTGGTGGGTTAGCCTGGGTTCCCTGTAGTGGTGGACACACAGCTGATTGACGTGTCCTGGGGACAGAGGTATGGGCCTGCTGGGTGGGTGCTGTGCTGGTGTTTCCAGAGGGGGGAAGCTCTGTGGTGGCCTGTGACTGTGTGAGGGGAACCGACTGTCCTGAGGTCCCAGATGGGCCTGGCTGGTCATCTAGATCCAGTTGGACAGAGCTGCCGTCATCACTGTGGCCTCTTCTGTTGGTGGTGTGGACATGTGTGGACCCTCCTGTCCGGTGACGTTGGGTAGGGGTCCTGCAGGGGTATAAAAGGATGGTTATTGCATCTGTGTGTGCCATGGTGTGCAATGGGTGGGTGACCGTGTACCCCAGTGCTTGCATTCCTGTTTGGGACCTTGTGTGATAATGGTTTAGGGGGGTGTATGGGTATGTGCATTGGCAATGCTTTGGTGATGGGTGTCCATGCTTTGTTCTTGCATGCGGGGCTTGGTGTTGGGATGTGTGGTTTGTGATATTGGGACATTTAGGAGGGATCGGAGTCATGGGGTGAGGGCGAGGGTGGGGGTATGTGATAGCATGCAGGCAGGGTGGGGGATGTAATTGTTAAGATTTGACTTACCAGAGTCCATTCCTCCATCTACTCCTGCGAGGCCCTCAGGATGCAGAATCGCCAAGACCTGCTCCTCCCATTTTGTTAGTTGTGGGGGAGGAGATGGGGGTCTGCCGCCAGTCCGCTGAACTTCGATGTGGTGTCTTGAGACCACGGAACGCACCTTCCCCCGTAGGTCGTTCCACCTCTTCCTGATGTCATCCCTATTTCTTGCTGTCTTACTGCGTTAACCCTGTCCACTATTTTTCGCCATAGCTCCATCTTCCTAGCTATGGAGGTATGCTGCACCTGTGATCCGAATAGCTGTGGCTCTACCCGGCTGATTTCCTCCACCATGACCCTGAGCTCCTCCTCAGAGAACCTGGGGTGTATTTGCTGTGCCATGGGGTGGTGTGGGTAATGTGTGGGGTGGTGTGTGTTAGGATGTGTGGGGTGATATTTAGTGGTGTGTTGTGTGAGGTGCGTGGAAGTTATGTGGGTGATGGTATTGTGTGCCTGTGGATGCTTGGTAGTAGTTTGTAGTGTCTCTCTCTGGCCTACTTTCGGTATTTTGGTCGTAGGGGTTTGTGGGTGATGTGGGTGTGTGTTTTATATTGTATTGGGTGTGTGGGAGTGGTGTGTGTATGTGAATCAGGTGTGTGAGTTTCGATTTGTCCAATGTGGCAGTGTTTTGTAAATGTGTGTGTATTTTGAGCGCGGCGGTGTGTACTGCCAATGGAATATCGCGGTTGAAAGACCGCCGCATGGATTCGTGGGTCGTGATAGTGTGGGCGTATATCTGTTGGTGTGATGGTGGAGGTTTTGTTTTCGCCAGTTTATCACTGACCTTTGGTGTGGCGGACTTGTGTGGGTGTCTGAATTTTGGCGGTTTCCGAGCTGTGGGTCGTAATGGCTGTGGTGGAATTCCGCAGCCGCGGCGGTGTGTTGGCGGTCTTCTTCACGGTGGTAAGCGGCTTTTACCGCCAATGTTGTAATGAGGGCCTAAGGCTTGTTTGTATAATAAGGATCTAATATGAGAATAAGCACATGAGGGGAGTAATTTTTATCTGAAGATTCAAAATAATCTTTAGAAGAGCCCATGTTGACTGTCAATTGGTCCTTAAATCAAATTTTGATCCTAGTTATATTGTTCTTTTAAATTCAATTTGTCCGTAACTCACCACAGAAAATATGATTCATCACTGCTAATGTTTATTATTATATTTCTGTATTTCAATAATTTATACAAGCGAAAAATTTACTTTCAATTAACTTCCACCATTAGCCATGACGTGTCACATGATAGAAAACATGCATCTCCTGTCATTACAAACATTACTCTTATCACATAGTATAACTATCAGTATTTATAACAACGGTCCCAGTCCCTATTACTGTCATCATACAGTGCCTCAATGTCAGTCTTTCCATGCAGCCCAAGAGCCCCTGGGAGTTAACTGCATCTGTCTTTTACCACTCCACTCGTGAGTTCCATATGTAGACTGGGTTGGAGTTGGTCCGAAAATAGCCTGAGCCCCATAATAAAAGGGCCCCCACTAGCGAATTAGATAGCTAAAAAAGTGGTGTACGTTTGTAAATTGTGGCAGTTTGGAACTTGTATAGATACAGTGCTTTAAGTATTTTGCAAGGTATGGAAGACAACACAAATTTGAGCTTGATGCTGGCAATGTTTGTTTAAATATCAGAGAAATCAACATTAAAAACTGGCTAAGAAGACCAAAGAACAGACACACAAACAGCCAGAAAACTACCCCGCACACTGACCTGTCAGACTAGCCCATCAGACACTGCCTGAATGCCCTATAGGTAAGTCTGACCCTGTACATAGAATAAATAATTGGAGTTCACCTGACTGGATGGGGGACTATGTGCTCCTGTCTCATTATTATTCTCATCCTGCAGAAGAATCACTCTAAGTGGATCCCAGATGTCTTTAGGTTTAGAGGCCAGGAGCTGCAGTGTTTCATATATTTCTGACTGCTCATTATGCATAATCATATCTTTCATCCAGACTTCCTTTTTCAGATTTTGTGCTCTTCCCCAACACATTGGAATTCTGCCCTTGGCTGACTTTAATGCCATAGCTAAAAATGTCTTATCAATGCTTGGTGTTAATTATATATGGCCCCGTAAAGGCATTCTAAGAAATTAGGTTATTGGTTGAGGAGGGTGTGAGCCATTCTCAAGCAAAAATCACAAACTCTTTAAGGGTGAAATACAAAAAGTCGCTAAATTAACTTGAGCTTAACCCTCTCGTATCTTGGCACAAGCAGTCAGGCTTAACATAGCCGCAATGTGTAAAGTATATGTGCAGCATTTAAACAGTAACACATGAGAAAAATTCAACACCAATATAAAAAATAAATTCAAACGCAATACATTATTTCACACCATACAGACAAAAATCCAATAGTAAAACAGGAAATATTCAGTTTTGAAGATTTAGGTAAAAATAGTGCCTAGAAACAGAAAGCGCCAACTGTGGTTATCTGGTCACACCACACCGGACAAAGTCACAAGTTCAGGCAAAACCGTGATTGAGTGCGAGCTGGATTCAGGGACCAAGTTAGGCCTGCTAAGAATTGCATGTCATGTCCTGGATGAGGGAAGTTGCATCAAGCAGTGGTGAATCCAAGGAGCAAGAAGGGGTCCTACGTTGAGTTGTGTCATGCTGCATCACTTCCGATGAGGAGCTGCGAGGGCTGTGAGGTGAGGTCCTTGTTGCACAGAAGCAGTTTCGATGAGGAGCTGCGAGGGCTGCAATGCGAGATCGTGCGTCGAGTTGCATTGAGCTGTGTCTGTTATAATAAGAAGCTGTGAAGGCTGCATCCGGGTTCAATGTGCTGCGTCGGCTCTGACGGGTCCACAGCTGAGCTGGCACAGCATCCTTAACCTCACTTCCAAGCATCTAGAACTGGGGAGGCACCACCTGGGAGCTAGGGCTCAAATTACGTAGAGTCCATGTGCAACCCTTGGTGTCATGCTGGGGCTCATGGGTTCAAAGCGTAAGGACCTCCTTCCTCAAGCAGCAGAGCAGGGCAGCAGAGCAACTGGACGGCCCTTCTTGTAGCACGGTAGTGGGGAACAAGAGCAGCTGGGCAGTCCTTCTTGCAGTAGAGCAGTAGGACAGTGGAGCAGTCCTTCTTCTGAGTCTTCCTCTAGTCCAGAAGTGATATGCGGAGTGGGTCTGAAGGTCAGTTTTTTCTATACCTGGTGCCCACTTTGAAGTGGGAGAAACTTCTGTAATTTCCTCAACAGAGGTGTCTGGAATTTTATGCTTCCCTGCCCTGGTTCCAATCTGTCTGGGAGCACAATAGACTAGTGTATAGTTCTTTGTGAGTGAGCTTTTGAAGTGCAAGTGTGGTAGGCATCAGTTCCACATCCTCCTTAAAACAGGATGGCTCATGCTGCCAACACCCAGACCCTCTGTTATGATACTGTCTTGGCCAACTGCCAACTACACCTAGTCACATTGTCCACGAACATGCTGCAGGTTGGGACATGAAAATGCCAACATTTTAAAAGTGGCTTTTTCAGAATTGTGACTTAAAATCCGGCTTTACCATTAAAGAGGGATTTATATTTCAATTCCCCAGACACCACACATGATTTCCTACCTGCTTCCAATCATGAGTTATCACTTCTAAATATAATAGGGCAACCCAATGTTCTCTTATCGGAGAGTATCGGACCTGCAAACCCGGATATCCCCCAGAAAAAACTTCTGAGTTGATAATTTGCCTTTGCAGGGACCAATGTTTGTATACAGAAACAAGTGCTTGTTTGCAGACACCAATGCTTGTTGGAACTAATGCTTGTTAGAGACCAATGCTTGTTTGGGAACATGTGTTGCACAAGCCTCAAGCATCCCTATGACTCAGACTGGGTGTGGCTCTCAATTACTCAGACTGGGTGTGGCTCTCTATTACTCAGATTGGGTGTGGCTGGATGCAGCAGGTATTTAAACCACACCTGACCTGAGTGAATTGCTTGCTGTAAAGGTCACCGGCTGCAGAGAAGGAGTCTCTGCTCCTCTGCTTTTGATCTTCACGTTCTGTTCAGTACAGCATCTTGGAGGCTGCTTCTGGAAGAAGAAGAGACCGAGGTAATTAACCCTTAAAAGGCAGTAACGAGCTACATACGATTTAAGAACATTTATTGCTAAAACTTGATACTTGCTGACTTGAACCTTGAAAAGCGAAAGTTCTCGGATGCAATGAGCCTTAAAGAGCCCAGCTTTGATTTTTAAGTCATTGGGGTGTTCGCTGCTTGTCATGCTATAACGCTTATTGTAGGTGCTTGCAGAAAGGAGTTTCTATTGAACAATTCTTATGAAAACGATATACTGTGAATACATTTATTATCGCTGAGTTTAACGTGGCATTACTAATGTTGTTAGCGATATGATGCACTGTGAATACGTTTTTTGTCACTGAGTTCAAAGTGGCATTTCCATTATTTCAAATTGTTTCTGGAGATGCAGAACATTCTGTGTTTGGAGCTTAAACAAAGTTGAAGCTTATCTTTGCCATTCTCAAAATTATGCCGTGATGTAATAGTGATAAGCCAGTTGTTCATGAAGTTGAACGCTATCGAGTAACCCTATGTTTTCATAGTAATACAACGTGAACTGTAATCCATGATATTAACCCTATGTTTCCAGTGTGAGTTAAACACTGAATTGCGTTTCTCACATTTCTAGTACAGTACAATGATTAACCATGAATATCTGGAGAATCTAATTCCCTGAGAGTTATTGTTGCCTATGTAAATGTCTATGAGTCGAGTGAGTCAGCATCTTGGGAAATCTCATCAAGATGCAACACGCAAGATATCCACTGAACGTCAAGGAACATCTAGGTAGGCTTAACAGAGGTGACAAGGGACTAATTTTGGATCACAGTGGGAGTAGTTATAGACAGTATAGGAGGTTCGAGGCTCTGATTTAATTACAGGTAATCCACATTGTTTCAGAAAATTCCTAGAGAGAGGGAGAGCCATCAAAAGCAGGAAAGGGGACCCCAACAGGTACATCTAGCTTGCACGTCATAGTTTAACAGTAGACTATTCATGGGTTATGAAACATTAATTATTTGACTGATGTGTAATTTAACATAGGAAAGACAGGCTCCAAGAACTATCACTAGGAATCCGGATCCAGCCCTGCGACTCCAGTGTCTCTCTCCTTTTCTCATCCATCCCCTTTCCCCGGGAGGTTGCGGTGCCAATAATGTGTACTTAAGTGAGAGGCACACAACGTTTAGGTGGAATTAGAAACAAGCATCTTGGAGAAACATTGTGTCTCCATGGGATGAACAGGTTAGTGCTTGACAGAGAGGTAGGCCTTGCAATAGTCAAAAACAAATTTGAGAGATTTTCTCTACCGGGACATGTAAAACTTAAAAGTACATATCCAACATTTTTTAAATACAATGCACCCTGCCCTATTGACTGGTTATTGCCTACCATAGGGAATGACTTATATGTATTAAAAGGGAAAATATAGGCCTGGCAAAAGGCCAACAAAAACGGGCTCAGAAAATAAGAGGCTAAAGCAAAAAGCTTAGGGATGACGTCTGCAGAGAGTGACAACTCTAACAGCAATCAGTGGGTTTGGTTCCAGCCTACTCCCAATCATGCATGATAAGCAGCTGAAGATGAGTGTCAAAAATTCTAATAGCGGTGCACATACAGAGGTCTGCATGCTCTGTGTTACACCAGGCACCGTGTTGTGGTTTGCTCAGGCTATTTTAAATGATCTCTTCAGGTAAAGTAAGCCCAACACAGATACTTGTAATGTACCAACTTATGTCTGTGATTAGTGGACACTAGCTTCATTTGTATGCAACAATATTCCCACATTGCACCTGTGATTTTGTTTCCCAAATCCTTCCTCCATGCCTATTTATGATTTACTCTGCCTGTTACCTTTGGATCCAAAATCTGCGAATATAGTTTAGAAACCTGTCTGGTGGTATCCTGGGATCCAACAATCTGGGTCAACGTCATGAGTTTTTAAGGTTCAGCATTGAACCCCAGCAATTTGTCTTGCAGTGTTTGTCTGAGCCTATAAAATGTAAAGGTGTCTAATGGGGATGCCTCAAGGTTTAACCAGTAATGGTCCAATGTAATAAACTCACCATTGGTGTACAAGAACTATCCTCGCCATGTCAAGGGTGTCCAATACCCTACTTTAGCTTGTTTTCGGCAATGCTGAGTTATTTGGTAATGATAAAGCAGGTGAGTCTGGTAGTGGTACATCAATCTTCTTTCCTATGCATTTCTAGGCAAAAGAGATTGCTGCAACTCATCAGATCTCTCTCATATACCGAAGTATACCAGCAGGCAATACGGAGGCCAGGGGTATCTCTTCTGTCCTTTCTCCGAAATAAGGAAAAGGATGCTCTGTTCGAGCTGGTGCAAATAAGAAATATAGGGCCTGATTACAACTTTGGAGGAGGTGTTAATCCGTCCCAAAAGTGACGGTAAAGTGACGGATATACCACCAGCCGTATTACGAGTCCATTATATCCTATGGAACACGTAATACGTCTGGTGGTATATCCGTCACATTTGGGACGGATTAACACCTCCTCCAAAGTGGTAATCAGGCCCATAATGACCTTGTACCACTACAAAATAAGATTCTACATCTGGTACCACAAAGCCTCCCCTTTCGAATAGCAGTATCAATGTTTCCCACCCTATTCTCGGCTGTCTCCCTGCCTATGTTAGTCTGCTGAGTTGGGACCCCAATGCGCAGAACAAGGCCTTATTCAGTGGGATAAAAATATTCATGAATAGGGAAAGAAACCTGGGTAGTATGATCATCTTTAGAAGTGCTATCTGTTTCTACCAAGCACAACAACAGTCTAAACCATTAATTAACCAAATGTGTTAACATATTTTAACAGGCAGGCCACAGTTCAATCTAACATTTTCTTTAGTGTCAGTGTAGTACCACTGCAAAATACTTTACAGATTCTTCATCCCAATGTATGTGGAAGTCTATCTTCGGTCTATCTCTGGTGTACCGAGTGTGTGGGATAACTCAGTCTTGTCCTAGTTAATGGTTATTCCAGAATCTCTCTGACCCTTATCACTTCTCTAATCACAGGCAGAGCACTCTTATTTGGGCTCCTGATGATTAAAAGGATGCTGCCAGCATACATAGCGAGGAGAATCCGACCTATGCAAAAGCATAATCACTGGTGCCTGTGCGCTCCTTGAAGTGCCCACTGAATGGGTCTATACCGCCAGTACAAATAGCAGGGTTGACATTTGGGCTACCTGTCTCGTCCCCCTAGCTACCCCAAACGTACAAGACGTTAACTCATTGGTTCTAACCCTTATCACAGTATTATACAGTAAAATCCAATGTTTTAGGAAATATTTAGGAAATAATTTGATATAACAAATCTAGCCAGCACGGCTCCCAGTAACGGCCTGTCCAGAAAGCCAAATGCCTTCTCTGCATCCAACAGGGACATTATGACCTCCATTTTGTGATTTAATGGATGGAGGATAAGAAGACAGTTTGTAAATTAATTGTCATATATCTGTGCGGTACAAAGCCTTACTGTGCCAGTAAAATCTTCCCTATCAGCAACAAAGGACGACTTGCTATTGCTTGAGCTAATATTTTGTTGTTGGTAATCAACAATGACAAGGGGTGATATCAAGTAGAATTACTGGGTTCTTCCCAGGCTTTGGAAGTAATGTTATATGACTGATGCAGTAAACCTAGCAATATGTCCTTTGCTAAGGCCTCTTCATAAAACTTCAGTAGTGTGCTAAAGTGTTTTTAAAGGTCTTATTAAAATCCACAGAACCTGAGGCCTTCCCCCTGCCAGACCATCAGTGGCTGCACTAACCTTCTCTACTTATACTGGTCCATTTAGAAATAGTATATAGCAGTCATTCAGCCATACTAAGGAGATTTCATCTGTTTATCCTTCAATGCTTTTGGCTGTTCTGATGTCTGAGTCGTGTACAGATGATTATAATAATTAACTAATTCCCCCCAATTATTTCCTCACTGGCTGTTACTGTCTTGCCCTGCCTGGAAGTGAGCTACGATATATAACCAGTCTTCTGCCCCTTAGTGCCAGGTGTAGCTGCAGGGGGAGGGACATGAGTGGACTTGGAGCTGGAGATACTGGGTTGGGGGAGAGGGAGTTTCCTCTTAGGGGCAGGACAGTGGGGGGGAGAAGGGAAGAGGTCAAGGTGGGAAAGGAAAGGTTTTTTAGGTCCAATGGGGTGGGTTGTGGGAGGAGGTTTGGGAGTGGATGTAGAGGGAGTGGTTGTAGGAGGAGTAAGTGTGCTGGACTGGATTGCAGGTGCATGTACTGTGTGCATGTGTGAGGTGGATGGATGTTGAGTGTCTGAGTGGGAGCGTTTATGTGCCTTTGGAGGGGGGCAGACAGGGTGGGAGAGGACAAACAGGACCTGTGTATGTATGTTGTGGTGGTGTCTGCAAGTGAGGTGGGTGTGCTACATGAGGTTGTGGTGGTGACTGTGCAGGTGGTGTATGGGGTGCTAGTCTGCGTGTCTGCTGTTGTGGTGACTGTGGGCAAGGCTGTACAGGTGGCAAGATCTGGGACTGAAGATGCAGTGCTTGCAGGTGTGAGTGTTGATGTGACTGTGAGGGAGGAGGAGGGGGAGACAGTGGAGGCAGTGGCTGTTGTTGTGTGTGCATCTGTGTGTGGCTGTGTGTGTGCTTGTGGAGTGAAGTGTGGTGCCTGTTCTTGTCTGTGCGTGTCCTCTCTGTTGTCTTGGGTGCATGCTGGTCTGATTAGGTGCGTGGGATGGGAGGGGGTGAGGGCTTTGGGACCGGGAACAGGTAGTTAGAGGGGGGGATGGAAGAACAAGGGACACTGGCTGCTGTCAAAGAGGAGGCCAGAGCCTGAAACGATCTCTGTAGGCCAGCCAAGCCACCGTGAATGCCCTCCAGGTAGGCACTACATTGCTGCATCTGGGATGCCAGCCCCTGGATGGCATTCACTATGGATGACTGCCCTACAGAGATGGATCTCAGGAGGTCAATAGCCTCCTCAGTGAGGGCAGCAGGGCTGACTGGGGCAGGGCCTGAGGTGCCTGGGGCTAAGGAGATGCCAACCCTCCTGGGTGAGTCAGCACGGGCAACTGGGTGGGGGGGCTACTGGGAGGGCGGTGCTGGTACAGGGGGTGGCAGAAGATTTTGTAGCTGGGGTGGTCCCAGAGGGGTCCACCACCACCAGGGAGCTTCCATCGGAGAAGGAATCTGAGTCACATGTCGTAGCTCCTGTCTCCCTCGTGGTGCTCCCCTCGCCCTCTAACCCACTGGTCCCGTCTGTGTCGGTGGACTCTGCCTGTTGGGTCCCGTGGGATGCAGCTCCCCCACTTGCCGGTGCCCCTGCTGCTTCACAAGATTATGCTAATGCACACAGGGATAGGATGAGAAAAGGAGAGAGGGTGGGGGAGAAAGAAAGGGTGCACAGTGTCAATTACAGAAACAGCACATATGGCATACACTTCACAATCACTCACAGGGACTAACACTGTGCAGTATGAACCACAATGCCAAACCATTACCTGGGACCAGCAGCAGAAATGAATCCAAACACTACCATCTGCACACCTACTGGGACTCACTAAGTCTGCCACGGTATGCCGGCTACTTGCCATTACCAAATATACATACCACCATACTTTGCCAAGCAGGACTCACAAGATTAGCTAAACCGGCATATTGAAGCATCCACTGACTAGAACCTTGCACCCATACACCATGGGAGGCAACAAGCAATAATACCATACAGTGTGTATTCACCCTTTTGTGGCTGCTGCGCTGCCCTCAAGCACCCATCCAACTCAGGATTGGCCACCGCCAGTATGCAGACCATTAGGGGGGTCAGGGTCAGACGGGCACCCCTCCCTCATTGGGAGGCTGTCCACAGCTGGGCCTCCACGGTCTTCTGGGCCCAGTATCTCAGGTCCTTCCACCGTTTCCTCCATTGGGTGCTCTACTGGCTATGGACCCCAGGGTCCGCGCGTCCTTGGCGATGGCACTTCACAACCCTTTCTTCTGATGGGCGCTGACCTGCAATGGACACTATTAACTCAACACTCCATTCTGTAACAGAAATGGCTTACATGCTGCATAGATCCCATATCAAGCCCACACAAGACCCGTACCTCTGCATACACATTGCATGCAGGAAAAATACACTCCCCAAATGACACACTGCCAGCACACACATACATCTTCAAACAGCGATGTCGCATCCAACGTACCCATAAGGTACTCACCTGTTGATCTGGAGGCCCATACAACTGCCCATACAGGGGTAGGACCCCATCCACAAGTTTATCCAACTCCTCTGATGTGAAGGCTATGGCCCTTTCTCCTGTGGCATGGGCCATCACGGGTTCCAGACACAGGACACAGCAGCACACGCAGTGGAGGTGTTGATCTGTAGAGAGTCAGGAATCAAGTGAAGTGGGACAGAGAAAATGGCAGTCACGTCCGCGGCGATGAACACCATCACCGCCAGCGTTGATTATTATTGGTTCCTGTGCTCCATAGATTATAGATTTCCATGTTAACCAATAAGGAGTTGCATGGCGGTGCAGACCACCTTCCGCCATGACGCCAAACACCGGTGGAGTGAGATCACTTCCACCTGTCCCTGCATACAGGACAGGCGGTTGTCAATTCCTAATGCTGGTATTCATGGCGGACAATTTAATGTGCGTCATGGGTACAGATGGTGCACACCAAGATAATTCCATTCCTCTACATACATACATGCTCTGTGTACTGTGATATTGTTTGCCATACTTCCTGTAGTCACACACATCTCATGTTTTTTTTACTTAGATACCTACCACTGCGGAGGAGGAGGCAAGCACCTGTGTACAGACCCCTCGTGGATTTGGCTATACTGGAGGAACGTTACATCATTATGACCTATCGTCTGGACAGGGCCACAATTACTGAGCTGTGTCAACAACTGGAGACAGATCTGATTCCTGCTATCCGTAGCACTACAGAAATATCCCCTGCAGAACAGGTACTGACAGTGCTCCATTTCCTGGCAAGTGATTGCTTCCAGGTAACTGACGGCTTGGCTAAAGGAATGTCACAGCCAATGTTTTTGAATGTGCTTGGAAGAGTGTTGGCTGCCTTGCTATAACACATGAGCAGCTACATCTCATTCCCCCAGAGTGAAGATTTGCCCACTGTGAAGGCTGGATTCTACGCCATGGAACACATACCACATGTGATTGGGGCTATTGACAGGACCCATATTGCCTTGGCCCCTCCCGGGACAAATGTGCAGGTCCACAGGAATAGGAAGAGTTACCATTCGATAAATGTCCAGATGGTGTGCCTTGCTGGTCAATATATTTCCCATGCCACTGCCAAGTTTCCCAGATCTGTGCATGATGCCTTTGTGTTGAGGAATAGCAGCATCCCACAGGTGATGGCATGTCTACAGAGAGTGTGTCTCATGGGTTAGCTTGAGTCTTCACCCTATGTATGGCACTGTATGCCACCTATTGTTGTACTCTGTGCCAGGTGACTCCGGCTCCCCAAAGCTGCCCTGGCTGTTGACACCAGTGAGAAATACGACGACAGGGGTGGAATATCGGTACAATCAAGCACATGGGCGTACCAGGAGGGTTATTGAACGTACATTTGGGCTACTGAAAGCCAGGTTCTGGTGCCTCCATGTCACTGGTGGATCGCTATTCTACGTCCCTAAGAAGGTCTGCAAGATAGTGGTGGCTTGCTACATGCTGCACAATTTGGCACTGACAAGCCATGTGCCCTACCTGCAGGAGGGGGGTGACAAGGCACCTGTGGCAGCAGAGGACACTGAAGACAGTGATGAGGATGGGGAGGAGGAGGATGTGGACAACAGGACACATCTGATACAGCAGTACTTCCACTGACACTCAGGTAAGGCTGTACTTCTGTTCATACTTCCATTACAGTTAAGGGCTGTGTGGCTGCTGTATTGTGCCAAGCACTACCTTTACTTCTCAATTAACTGTCACTTATACTTTCCCTTTTTGAAGATGTTGGTGTGGTCACAACTGTGTACTGATGTGATGACTGCAGACTGCTTACACATATTTGTTGGATGGATTCACACATTACAGGACATTTGCACAGGATAATGCAGTTCAAGACTTTGCACATTGTTGTATGGTAAAGTACAGACACTTCAGTTGTGTTCAAGGGTGTTTACTAAAGTGACAAAAAGGATGGGATAGTGCAATAGAGTGGGGAGAGGGTGGATGTAAAGTTCAGTGTCGTGACCGAGTTGGTTTGTTGCACAGGTCCAGTAACCATGGGGCCATAGGGAAGGGAGCAATGGCTGTCCAAAGTGAATAAGGTGTGTCAGTGGTACACAAGGGAGACATTCAGGAAGGGCTAATTTCCTGGCGGTGGTTTGGGTCTTGGCAACAGTCTCTGGTGTCAGTCTGGGTCGCAGGGTATGTTTGCGAGGTGGTTTACCTTCTGCAGGGGGAGGGGTGGTGGTGGCCTGTGAGTGATGTGTCAGGTCCTCCTGTCGACTAGCTGTTGGCTGGTGAGTAGACTGGCTAGTGGAAGGGGCCCACTGGTGTACTGTGTACTCATGCGTTGTGTTGGGCATGTCACCCAGCACCCCTGCAATGGTGGCCATGTTGGCATTTAAGGCCTGCAACTGCTGCATGACCTCCTGGTGGTGTAACCCCTGCAGCCGCTGGTTCTCCTGGCCCACCCTGGCCCACCCTGTCCTGGGATTGTTGGTAGGTCCCCAGGACATGTGTGAGTGCCTCATGGGCAATCAGTTCCCTGGGTTGGGCCTCCCCCTGTCAGGTCCCTGTACAGGTGGCCACACAAGTGATTGACGTGTCCTGGGGACAGAGGTTTGGGGATGTTGGGTGGCTGCTGTGGTGTTGGAGTCGGATGGGGGGGGCCTGTGGTGGACTGGGTGTGGGATGTGGAAGCAGACTGATCAGTGGTGCCAGACGGGCCAGGGAGAGCATCCAGATCGGGACATCCAGAGTTGCTGTCATCACTGAGGGCATCTTCTGGTGAAGAATTGGGTTGCCGTGGCACATGCTCGCCGCTGACATTGGCTGGCGTACCTGTGGATATGTGAATGATTTGTTACAGTTATTGTCTGTCACATATTCAGCATTTATGGCTTTCCCTATGGGTTGGGTGTAGTCCTCCCAGCTTTGGTTAGTGTATGCTGATGGATTGTGGGATTGGTAGTACTACATGCTGCCCATGCATTACTGTTGTGTGTGCATGCATAGCTGGAGTGGTGTGCTTGCAGTGAGTAGGACAAGCAGGGGTACACAATTGAGGGTGGTTATGGGGTGGTTCACTGTATGGGATGGAGTGGGGTGAAGGGAGTCAGGGTGAGGGGGTGACATGCCATGCATGTATCAGTGGTGGTAGGCTAGTAATGGTGACTTACCAGTGTCCAGCCCTCCAGTGACTCAAGTGAGACCCTCAGAATGCAGGACTTCTCCTTCCATGCTTCAACTGTGGGGGTCCACCGCCAGTCTTCATGATGGCAACTTGGTCCCTGGAGGCCACTGCATGCACATTCCCCATAGGTCGTTCCACCTCTTGCGAATGTCATCCTTTGTGTGTGGATATGTTCCAACGGAGTTCACCCTGTCCATGATCCTCCACCATAGCTCCATCTTCCTGACAATGGATATCTGCTGGACCTGTCCACTGAACAGCTGTGGCTCTACCCTGATGATTTCCTCCACCGTCACCCACAACTCCTCATCTGTGAAATAGGGATTCTTCTGTGGGGACATGCCTATTGTGGGGTTCATGTAGTGTGTGTGTTGTGCAGAGTATGATAGGTGTTGAAGTACGGTGTGTGGTGTGTGATGCGTGAAAGGTGAATAGGTGGCTGTGGTTTGTGTGTGCAGTTCTTGTATAAGCTTTTGATGGCAAGGTGTAGTACGTTTTGCGATTTTGCATAGTATTGTGGGTTGTGTGGGGGTGTGTTTTATAGTGCTGTTGGTGGGTGTGTACGGTGTGTGTATATGTGTCAGGTGTGGGTTTTTCAATCTGGCCAATGTTGGCTTCTGTTGGTCTTGGGTGCCTAATTCTACTGCGGCGGTATACACCACCAATGGCTGACCACCATTGAGGGTCCACTGTGGTGATTCGTGGTCCATAGTTTGGAGGGTGGTGTACTGCTGGTGTAGCTGGGAGTGTGGTGGGTCTGACAGTTTTTCGCCTCCTTTGGGTCTAGCAGGAATTGTTGTTGTGGCTGGTTTCTGGTCTGTTGCGGCTGTAACCACGGCGGTCTTTGGAAAAGACCGCCAATGTCTTAATGCGTGCCTAAGGGTCTCATTACGAGTTTGGCATTCGTCATTTGGACTGCTGTCCTAAGAAGACCAGTGGCAGCCCTGTGACCTGGAAAAAGGCTATTAGACACAGCCACTGTGGTGGACCCCCATGGCGGTCCGTCAGTGGCAGTCTGAACCATGGTGGTTCGTGATCAGCAAAGTAATACACAACTGCATATTGGATGAGTTTGAAAACAAGACAGCTGACACACATTGCCACACTGGACCCACCTGCAAATCACACTATAATAGATACCCCTTCACAGACCACAATCTTTTGCATTTTCAACGCAATACACAGAAGCCAGAATGCTTTTTGTTCAGAGAGTCCCATATTAGGCACCCCTTTTTCCACTTTCCCATTGAATACCCTGTAAACACTTTTGTCCATTCACAGCCTTTTGCACTTCTCCTGTTTTGTAAGTCCCTGTCACCCCCTTTTTATCTACCATGTCACATCCAAAAAAATCAGTTAAGAGTCATGGTGGATAAAATCATCAGAGCAGAGCTACAATTGTCAGGAACACAAGTCCAGCATACTTCTCTCAGTAGGAAAATGGAAATGTGGGACAGGATAGTCAAAACAGTCAATGCCATAGACACCACATTGCGCACAAGGGAGAACATCAGGAAGAGGTAGAACGACCTCAGGGGCAAGGTCCATTCCCTGTTCTCTAGGCACGGAGAAGACTAACGGTGGCCCTCCAAGTGCCCCATTACATTTCTTTCCCTGGGAGGAGACGACCTTGGCCATCCTGCATCCTGAGGGCTTGACAGGAATACCTGGGGGTAGTGGAGTCTGGTAAGCCACAGCACAAAAATATGTCACTAAAACGCTATGTTGTGCATTATCATAGTTCACCTTTTGTCTCATTTACTGTTACTCCAGTCACCAGACCAGTGTTTACCTGTCTAAAGACCTCTATTTTGCAACTCGCAATTAAAGTCTACCCACCTGGGGAGATGACATTTGTATAGTGTGTGTGGCACAGGGACTGACATGTCTACAACTCCCAGCAAACACTGTTCCTGTAACTACAAACACAAGCACAGTGATTGCATGCTACAATACATCTGTTTTACAAATATCAATTGAAGTGGACTCACCTGGGGGGATAACATTTGTATTTTATGTGTAGTACAGAGAGTGACATGTCTGTGACTACCAGCAGGCCTTGGGTCCTCGATCCTCCTTGTGTTGGATGCACATAACTAGCTAAGGAGACTTTACTGCCATCCACTGATATCTGTTTCTTCATCATGTTTATAAATGTTAGACAACATGTATGCGCATGACAGCATGAGCTGCGTATGCATCTTGTAGGAAACATTTGATAATCATGTGTGCTGTGTGTATGTTGCCATAGATCTTTCAACCCACATCTGGGCTTGCAAAAGTGTTGTGTGGAAGGCATTTCATGACTCACTCTGCCCTTCAGCTATACACACAAACCTCATGTCAAAGTGCTATGGGTACATGATGTACAGTCATGCTTGGCAGTGATGGAGATAGAATGTCATGTAGGTTATGTAGGCTCAGCCTGCAAAGACCAGGGCCTGTCAAATGTATCTCCAGTATGGGACATAGTCCAGGCTGTGAGAGTCACTATGGCTATGCAACTGTGGCACTGTACCCACTCCCTGTACACCAGCGGATCCTGGCACATGATACTCTAGTGGCAAAGCCTGCACTGAAGGCCTCAGTCCTTTGACTAGATTAGGAATGGCTATAGAGGTAAATCATTAAACTTTTCCATATGTGCATTTTGCACCATTGTCAGTGTCTGTCTTCAAATCATGACGGGTCCCTTACTCCCACAGCTCCGTTGTCACCTTCACACAGGACAGATTTTTTCCTGTACAGGCTTACTGCACAAATGACAGTCCCACAGTACAGACAGTGTGTTGATTCCTAGGAGGCCATGATATGCGAGTCAATAGCTTGATCACATAGGAGAAATTGTACAAGCCTTGCCTTTGGATGTTGGGTACCATCTCTGTAGGATAGACACACATGCCCAAAGGACTGTGTTGTGGTACATGTACAGCCCACAGAACCCAACCCTTGAAATGGCATGAGTCTGCATTTGGTAGGCCACATGTCCACACATGCACAAGGATGATACTTTATATGCCCACCATGCCAGCCTCTTTATTTTCACTCAAGTGTAAGAGTGACATTAGTTATAGTTGTAATGCACCCATTTGGGACTCTCTGGGTACACCAGATTGTTTTAAAGATGTTCTGGCTTTACCAATTAAAAAGGCGGGGATGGAAGTTTGGGGAGATCTCTTTCATGAGGGTATTTTGCTTTCATGGGAAGAGTTGACGAAGGAAACTAAAGGATCCCTGTCAAGACTGAAGTTTTTGCAGATAAAGGAATGGTCACAGGGGTTTAAGGGGTGTGTGGATGTTGTTAACGCTTTGGAAGACTCTCTCCTGTTACTCTCCCCAGCTTCAAAAAAGGTTGCGGTTTGGTATTGGGAAATTTTAGAAGGATTAGATGGGGATTTTAAATTGCCTATAGATCTTTGGGGCGATTTTATTCCTAAGGAGAGGGTTCATAGGTGGTGGCAGAAGTATTTGGCACTTTTGTTTGAGGTAGTAAAACCAGCCTCATTAAGGAAGAACCACCTTTACACTATACATAGAGCCTATATTTCGCCAGATAAGATGTCTAAAATTAAAAAAGGAGAGGTGGTTAAATGTCTAAAATGTGGTCTTGAAGGGGCAACAGATATTCATATGTTCTGGGAGTGCCTGGACAACTGTTTATTTTGGGAGGAAGTATGTAGGATGGCCTCGAGCATATTAGGTTGGGATATTATAGCATCTCTCCCTTTGATAATATTTGGGCAACCACAGGAACAGGAATTATAGAGCAGAAGGGGAAGTAATGAAAGGCTTAAACTTTTGTTTTATGTGATTCTATTGGGCAGAAGAGAAATATGTAAGAAATGGATGTCTGTTTCCCCTCCGACACACTCAGAGTGGCTTAATGCTGTGTTTCATACCTCGGAACTGGACTTGAATTTACGAAATACTAGAAGGACAAGGGTGAACTTTTGGGCCCCTTTACTAGATTGGAGAGAGTCTATTTGAAGTTTGTTTTAATGGGTTGGTAGTAAGTATTTAGTAGGTATTTAATGACAATTTTTCTTTCAGATGTCCAATGATTATACACCTCTCTCTAGGATCTCCTGTCCGACAGTGGTCTCTCCCCCTTCGGCGGAAGATTGTATGAGAGTTAAATGGAGTCCCCTGGCACGGACCATTCTCTTGTTGAGAGAGTGAGAACGGTGTTTTGGAGGAGAGTTGGTTCAGGGGCTGTGGTGAATAAGGCTAAAAAAAAAGAGTGACGTTTGTACTATGGCAGTAGCCTGTAGGTACTGTGTGCAGAGTCACTCTTACAGAGTATGATTGTGTTTTTCCATTCAGGCCTAAGGAGTTTACCCTTCAGAAGCCACATAGGTGTGTAGTATTTCATTCTGACTCACATCACATTACATGTTGCTCAAGCATGGGCTACCTGATGTCAGTAAGCTTGAGCAGGTAGTCGTTTAGCCTGCAGATGTGAGCACAAATGTCTGTAGGCATGGCTCTGTGCTTATTTGCTTGTGTGTTTCACAATTATGGAGTGCTGACAATTTGTAAAATTCTAGCTTTGTGGTTCTGACATGTATGTGACTCTACCATTTGTGCCAAAAGTTGTGATCTCTTGATTTGTCTTTTGAATCCATGCATGTAAATGTCCATCAGAGGAAGGAGCTATGGACAGCCATCGCCTGGAAGGTGTGGACCCTAGAGGCCCACAGCTGGCAGACAGCCCACTGTTGGAAAAGGTGGGAGGACGTGAGACTCTGGGCCCGGAAGCTCGCTGAAGTTCAGCTGGGGCTGTCCTCCCAAAGGGGATGGGGTGCCATCGGACAATAAACTCCCTAATGGGCCCACATTCTGGCAGTGGCATACCCAGACCCTGATGAGGGTTTGAGGGGAGCACAGCAGCCACATGTGGGTGAGTACATGGGCATATTCCTGCTTGTCACATTACAAAGTGTATGTGTTAGGTTCTGACATCTCCCCCTGACAATGGGATGAGCCATGTGTAATATAGTGCTGAGTAACCGTTTGTGTGTACATGTCATGTGATGAATACTGATGTGCCTTGCCTATTGGCCCAGGAACCTAGGACACAAACAATTTGCTATCCAGAAGCAACATATGGCTGTGTACATTGGTCAACCATGTAATGTTTGTTGTTTTTGTGGATGCAAATTCTGTACTACAGAGCACTACTCCTCAGTGTTACAATCCAGAAGAAAGGTAGTTAAGAATCACTGTCCACAGCCATGTGTCTGGTCGAATGAGTATGTTGTCATCTGCCACCAAGAGACTACTTGTCTACAGCGTATGATGGGTGCTGGTGCCTCACTATTGTTTGTAATATGAAGGTGTCCATCATACATGTAACAGAGCATACATCTTTTTGTGGGCGTGCAGCTATGTATCAAAAGATTCCCTTGGTAAGTGAGGAATGTCCATTGACATGATTTATGTGCCATCACTGTTGCCAACATTCCTAGTGCCTACCTGTCAGCATGCGCCCGTTTCTCTTTAGTGAATCATTTGTAAACTGCTGTTTCTTGCATGGTCTACCTGTGTTGATGGGATAATTACTATATTCCCTCACATATATGTGCATGCCAACCTGTGTGTAGAGTAGGACATTTACAAGGGGGGTACATTTCATGTGGTTCCACAGACAGGAGTGTGTCACTGTTGATTATTGGCTGACATTTACCCTGACCCATCCTAGCATGTCTTTTGTCATGTACAACTGCAGTAGCAATGAGGGACATGACGGGTAGGCCTAGAGTTTTTACCAGCAATGTGCATTTCCACGCCATTGCGGTAGATTCATGTAGCAAAGTGCTTTGCACATGTGAAATGGGGAAGGTTTGTTAGCTGACTGTTGGCATGCATCATGGAGAGACTTGCAGTTATCTTGGAATCGCTTTTGTTTGGGTACAACCATTAATTCCACAGACATCTGGGTTTACATGACCAAAATAGAGACAATGATGTATCTTCCCATTGGGCAACATTTTGAGTGCCTACTACAAGTACTTACAAATCTCTGGGCCTCTTCAACATCCAAAGGGCAAATGGCGTCTTCTGATACACTCTGAGTATGTCATTGTAAGGGGTGCTAGACATTAGTGGTGATTTCCCCGGCAATTGATGATTCATTGTGTTGTGTTTTTTAGCAACATATCTCCCTGACAATTTGCACATTTTGTCTACAGTGTACATTTGCATGCCAGATGTGGGGCATATTTGGGCAACATCAGTACTCCCTTTATGACTCCACTTGGACATATTTCATTTGGTGAAGTGTGCATGTTGATATGTTTCCTGTGTGACACGAGTATTTCCATGGCCCATCCTCCAGGCTATTGTACTGTTGTCAACAATATGGCATGTTCTGGAGCATAATTTTTCATAGTTTAGTCATTATGTATGTGCCAAATAGATGTGTGCATGACTTTGTGTGAGATCTGTGGGAATGGAGCTGGCATTGGCCTACTATTGTATGACAAAAGGTAAGTGATGTATGCTCCATGAGGCAAAGCGTTGAAGGTGATGACGTCGCCTACTTGCTCAACGGTTCCTGCTATTACCAAACTTCAGCCATGCAATTGTAGTTGTCTGAGATACTGATTTTCCTGTGGGCAGCTGTTGCCAGTTCAGATGACATGCATGCATGCAAATGGTATGGTACATGTAGGGTGCACTTAGGTGGAGTTTGTTGCTGGGGCCTACTTCACATCATGGTAATGTCTGTTAATCAGAGCTGTTGTTCAGGTGTGATCATGGACATGTGATGACTCTATTTCTCTTTATCTTTGCAGCATCAGCCCAGGGAAGCGAAGTAGACAAGGCACAGCTAAGTGGGGAAGCATCTGGCCACGGGACCCTGGGTCAAGACACAACTGACACAGAGGGGCCCAGTGGTCCGGAGGGTGAGGGGAGTTCCATGGGGGAGACCGGATCTTCATCATCAACATCATCTGATTCTTCCTCCAGTGGCCACTCCCTAGTGGTTGTGGATCCATCAGGAAGTCCCCCTATACCACCTTTGCGCGCCATCACATGGCCACTCCCTAGTGGTTGCAGACCCATCGGGAAGTCCCCCTGTACCATCTTGGTCCATTCTATCACCACCCTCCTGGTTGCTCCCCACCTGTGCCTGCTCACCCAAGAGGGTGGAAGTTTCCTTTGCAGCAGGCAACTGCGCCACAGCCCCTGTTACCCCTGCTGACCTCAGTGAGCAGGCTATTGAGCTCCTGAGATGTATCTCTGTGGGTCAGACAGCCATTGTGAATGCCATCCAGGGATTGGCCACCCAACTCAAGCAGACAAATGCCTTCCTGGAAGCCATGCATACTGCAATGTCTGGCCTGCAGAGATCTTTTCAGGCTGTGGCCTCCACACTGATGGGGGCCAGTCACCCCTCACCTCCCATCCCAACTCCCCCCCTTCCTAATCCAAATCCCCCATTCCCCTACCTATCCCAAGCACACAGACCGATCCACACGCACCCACCTCAACATACCAGAACAGCACATACAAACACCACAAAACACACTGGCAGGCAAGCACTCGACAGATACCCACACACACACACAACATTAGCCACCACTTCCCCAGGCACACCCACCACCCCCTTCATCCTACACACCACATCAGGCATACCCACACTCAACACCACAACATTCATTGACACACCCACCACACCCACCACACCCACCATACCCGCAGACACCACCTCAACAGATACAGTGACATCCAGCACATCCGCAAATATCACCCAGCAGACACACAGACATTCACCACATCCACCATATCCACAGACACCACCTCAACAGAAACAGTGACATCCACCACATCCAGCACTTCCACAAACACCACCCAACAGACACACAGACATCCACCACTACATGCATACCTGCAGAACCACCCCTACAGACACATCCACACCCACCACTCCCACGTCACCTTGTACCTCCACTTCCAAGCCCCCAAAACATGCAAACACCAACACTCACACATGCAACAGACACCACCCTCACATAAGCATACCTCACCTACGTGCACACCTCAGACATCCACACCGAAACAGCAGGCAACCACTTCCTCGACCTCCAAATCCCTACTCCCTTCGGCTGACCATCCCTGTGTTCCTAAGAAACATTTTTGTTTGACTTTGCCCTTTTTCCTGTTCCCTCCACCCCTCCAAATCCAAGAGGCCCCAACCCACCTCCCAACTCATCACTTCTACCTCCAAGTCCTCCCTCTGTCAATACTGCCCCCTCTAAAAGTACCCAATTCCATCCCCTCAAGAAGAACCTCACCCCTCCTAAGAAGCAGTCCACCACTCTCAAACCCAAACCCAACCCGAACCCACCCCTCCCAAATCCGACCCCCCACCAAGGATGATCCCATAGGTACATGCCTGCCCACTTGATGCCCCTTCCTGTGGAGGTTCCCTGGCAGTAAAGGAGTCAAGTGTTGGCACAATACTGTTCTATGTGGGACATTTACATGGACTGGCCAATGGCCTTGGACAATTACAATTACTTTGGTTAATAAATCCAACCAGTTGTTATTTTAGGTACACCTTTGCCCCGCAATTTCTTTTTCTAAATTAATGTTGTTCCCGAGTAACTTGTGCTGTGTGCCTACAGTTGTGTGTGTTTGACCCTGATTGCTGTTGCTTGCAATATCTGACTTTGTGGGCAGTGCTGGTGTCCCCCAAGACAAAGGAATGTGTTGACTTTATGGATGTGTTTGTTAATGCAACTATGGTGTCATAGCATGATGTTCTGGTTGGTATGGTAGGTGTTTCTCTTGTGTTCTCGAGTGTGAGCATGTATGGTGTTAAACTTGTCCCCCTAATATGGATTACGGATTCATCTTATGTCTGGGAGCTGGAGTTTTGTTTGTGGAGACATGGAGTGTATTGAATTGTGCTACCTTTGTTAGCATTTGACTGTGCATGTGTCCATTCAGCTGTAAGTACCTTGCAGCTACTAACTGTGGATGTATTTCCCATGCAGTCGGAGTTTTATTTGCTTTGTTAACTTGCACTTCCACACTGTGCAGATTGGCATGACACTTGAGTCTAGTATTGTTTGTCCCTGGAATACCTGAAGGACCTGTTCCTGCAAATGTTTTTGTATGGGCATGTGCAAAGTGATATGTGTGGCAGTGCAGCCTCCTTCACTGGGTGTTCCTGATGCCCCCATCCCTTTTGTGCAGGTATTGTTTTCATAGTCAGCTAGGGATATTTGTCTCTACGAATACTGTGCATCCCATTGTCCTTCCATTGTGTTACAATGTGGGTGATTTGTGTGTCCACTGCAGGGCTGGATCATGGGAGTGGTATTTATGTTCCGTTGCACATCCATACATATGTGTGGTGAATGTGAAAGCCGTACATAGCATGTGTGCAATGCAAATGTGAGATGTATTGGTAAATGTGATGTTGCTGTGTTGTTTGTTTGACACATTGTTGCGTACACTTCACTGTCTTTGTGCCTAAGATGGTCAGAAGTGTGTTTTTGTGTTGTGGTGAAGTGTGAGTAATCTGCCAAAAGGAGGCATTTTGTGACTGTGAATGTGTCTTTCTTTGCGTATGATTACAAAGCGGGGCACAATGACAAGTGTACTTGGTGCCTGTTGCGTCATCCCCATATCATGTGGATGACGGTACAACAACATGTTGTGGAGCTGCATGACAAAGTTAGGTGTGTGTACTTACACTCAGTTGTGTCCATGGCAACATGTATTTTGGGCTCCATCGATGATCAGCATCAGTGGCAGGACGTGAGTGATGACCCCATGGCGGCACTGAGCGTGTAAGGCTTCCTGCAGGTGAGTATCTTCCTTCATACTGTCTATTTTCGCCTGCTGAGACTTGGTGGTGAGACCACGAAAGTCACCATGGCGGTGTGCAACCTCATAATGTGTCTGGCGGAACCACTGGCTCCGCCAGCCTGTTTGTGGTGCCTTGCAGTGGTCTATGCTGCTTGGCGGTGCCAGTAAGACATCGGCGGTCTTTGCTCCATAGGCCCGCATGACTGGTGATAAGGCTGTCCGTCTGGCCATACGAGCCTCACAAAGCATCTTTCAGCAGGTCCACCATTCCAAGGTGGCCACGGTTCAGTTTTTTCACAGAGCGACGTCCTCCAGTTCCATTAAACAATTAATTTAGACCACACCCCCAATATTTTGATCTTTACTCTACCAAATCAGAGGTCAATAATTCATCCTACATAGTAATGCCGATAGTTTCCATTGTGTTTTGGATGTCTCTCACCACAGTGAATGACGCACAAATGTTGCTCATTGCTTACGCTCACAAAAGGTTGAGTAACACTGTTCAGTGGATCCTTTTTCTCAATCCATAACACTGTGACCTTGATGCCACTGCCTATTAAAAATTCAACATCATGAAGCTAGCCTTCCTGCATTAATGAAAGTGTTGAAACCATGGGTCTTCCCAAACATGAAAATCAAACCTATAAGGAAAGTACCACACATAACATAATAAGCACCAGATACCACTCTATGGTTCTTCCCAGTACTTAGAGTACAGCAGCAACATCTTGCCTGAGCCAATGCTTTCAAATTTACAAAATGCGCAGATTCACAAAGCTTGCTAAGCACCCAAACCTACATAAAATAAACATTGGCTATACCAATAGGTTTGACGTTAAAGACGTGAAGTTTAACAATTCAAAAATATTATGTAGCAAATGGTTATGAAGTATGGAAAGAAAGGATGCCCTTTGAAGATGGCTTAGCTCATGTTGATGCACAGGAAGAAGAATTTGTACTGCAATACAGTACATCGCCGTAGTTCGCCGTTAGATTTACAAGGAAGGCAACGGATTAAGGATGCCAACTCAGTTTCTTAATTGAGAATAATGGAGACTAATCGTTGAAATATAGCTATTCCATTTCATAGCACTATATCAGGAGTTCATGATGTCTGATATGATACTGATTGAATGTACCAACCCCGGAGGGGTGAATGACTGAGTTGGCTCTTCGAGGGTTTGACATGTTTCCTTCTACACTGCAAAGGGCATCTGAAACAATGCTCTATTTATTGAGCCATCTGACTTTCGGGAACAGTGAAACATTGAAAGCCAAGAAGGGCATTTACTAAGTGGTATCTTGCCATGTTTCTACATTGCCTTCAACAACGGATAGAAGATGCTGCAACTTCCACTGAACCAACTTAAGTTAGAGCTAAGAAAGTGGGTAGTTAGAGTCCGAGCTGAGCCTTGGTCAGTCCTGATTGAGGGGAGAGGAGAAGACTTGCTTCCTGAACATAATACACCTCTTTCATGGCAACAGAATAAGGTTCCCTAGTTTATCTCTGGTCTCTGGCACTACACAGGAATTGGGAATACTGACATAGTGTAGTGTTGTTAAAATTCACTACATTCTCCTGAATCATTTGAAAGTGTGTTACCCAAGCCTTGTAGCTTTCAAAGTTCCTTATTTGCGTTGATTTCTGGTACTTGAATACACGTTTGGCTATAGAGAACTACACGCCCCAGAATGCACAGTAAAATCCTAGGCTGGACAACTTACTTCTTCAAGGACCTGATAAAATTCACAGCTCAGAAATAAGTCTCGGATTTGTAACTATTGAGTTAAAATGTGCCACATCATTCCTCTAGGGTGGCAGCATTGTGTTTCCTAGGTTTGATGGCCACAGTTGTAGCTACAAATAAAATTACTTTAATCCTGGATTCTAGATTACAGACATCAAAGATTGCTTTTGGGATACCCAGGGCACCAGTGTGCCTGAATTTCACAAATTTGAATGTGATAAATATTGGTGTACAAGCTGCAGTTTCAAACCTCTTACTAGGGTTGTGTGGAGCCACTCTCCCCTTTGCTTTACATCTTCCACTAAACAAAACTGTATTTTCTAATAACTTCCTCAACTCTTTTTGACCCCTTTCATGTGTTTAGGGTCGACCACACTCTTTGGAATAAAGCATGTGCACCTTTTTCATGGTTGTCATTGTTGATTATGATTGTATGTCAGAATATCGAGTTTTTATTGTCGTGCTACCTTAATCTCACAGCAAAAATATCCATAACCAAAATATTGAGATGGTTAGGGGCACATTTACTTGGAAGTCATGCAACATAGTGCAGTAAGGTAACTTGCTAAGCTGCATTGCGTGAACGGAGAGAGACACATTTACTAAGAGATGGAGCTCTGGAACTCTCTTCCTTGCCTAGCTCCAAGCCTGGCACCGTTGTACCATGGTGCAAGGGTGCCTAAATTACGAGCAGGACTGTTTTGTGCAGGAAGGCCTTCCTGCACAAAAACATTCCTTAGAGGTGAGTCCCTCTTTCTATGTGTGCTGCAGAATGCAGCACATCTGGAAAGAGAAAATAAGGAGGAGAACTAAAGGTATCTCTCCTCGTTACGCCTTACCGGAGAAAGCGTAGCAATTAAATACATTCCCAGGTTTGCTAGCTTTGGTCATTCTAGGAATGTGCCTAGGTCCATGGGTGAATGCATGGGAATGCCCATGCTCCACCCATAGAATGTCTTCCCAATGTAAGGAAGTGCTATGCGCTGCCTTGCGCTACTTTGCATTTACTAAACCATGTAAAATGACTTTGCCTAGCTTAGTAAATACGAAACAATGTTTTGCATAGGGCGGCCTGCAAAAGGGACACAACCCGCCCACACAAAATCATAGTACATCTGCCCCGATTAGTGTATCAAGGTAAACTTAGATTACTAATCTTCACTTTGTACACATACAAATACACTTATATATGGATTAAAGTGTAGTACACCGGTATGTATACACCTACCCTGATGATATTTTGTTTGACAATAGTTTTGCTACCTTAAAATGTGATCAAAACATTCAAGACAGTGAACCTTTGAAGAGCTGGCTTCATGTACCAATCATTTACGGTGCTCCAAATAACTTGATAAATGCTTTAGCTGCTAAGCCTCTTTAAACTAGTTTTGGAAACACACATCAGCTCAAATACATATTTATGTTTGTTGAAAAATGAAAAAGGCATGATTTTGCAACATATTTTAAAGAGACAACTTTTTAAGTCTGTTGACTGTTTTAAAAGTACAGGACCAGGGTCCCAGGGGTGGGTGGTACAAAGGCTGTCGGGCACACATGCCAGCCTTTGTACCATGTCCGGCGAACCCAGATTGAAAGGGTCATCTACTCACCTAAGATGGTCAGTGCATCATGTTGACATCACAGCCCCTTTACATGAGGTTTCTCCTCACAGTCCAATGGGATTCGCCAGCCATTTACGCTTTAGATGACACCTAACTAAGAAACCCACTTGCAAGGCACGTCAAATCATATAAAACCAGTGGCCAGCGTTAATGCTGCAACCCTTCACTAAGTCATGAGTCCTCAAGTGGGCCTTGAGGCTGCTGGACCACCCAGCATGAAGCACTCTTTCATTATGACACCAGCAGCCATTTTTAATTATATACACAGGTGGTATCTCTTATGGAAGTCAGAGAAAATAGATATTAAATCAGTACAACTCCACTGCAATATACGGGCACTTCACCGTAGTGTAATTATGTCATTACAACTGCTGGCGAGTCTAATATCTGCAGAAAGGAGGATGAACAAAGCACTAGGGGCAAATCTCCTCTCTCAATAGTGTGTCCTAACGCTCTTTTTAGTGATTCCATAAGCTCTGGCAGACAGCAAAATCTGTCCCAAGACACACCTCATTTACATTCAATTAAATAACAAACATAAAATAACACAATGAAAACCAGGCCGCTCTCGCCCTTTCTGAAGATCTGCATAAGACAACCTCTCAGTTTAAAAAAAAAATTTAAAACTAATTTCTATGGTGCTTGTCACAGAGTTCACAATGTATAAACAGTCTTAGAAATACTTCACAATTGCTGCCAATCAAATACTTTTAAGGAGGAAGGCCAATAGAGTGGTGGAGTTAAAACACTGGTGTCCCCTTACCCTTAGACCCAAACTGAGCAACAAGCATACCCCCTATAGCACTTAACCCTAAAGGTGGAGATCAACAGCAGTCCAAGGCTTACTCAGTGAGAAGGCATGGATTTGAAACAGGGTCGCCCTGGCCTATAGGGCAATCAGGCAGTCCCCGAGGGCTGCTCTGATGGGTCAGTGTATAGGCCTTTTTTTTGGAGGTTTGTGAGCCTGTTTTATAGCCTGGTGGAATGGGTTTTACTGTTGATTTCTCTGATACACCTCCAAACATTGCCTGCACAAATGCACACGGTTTCCCAAATATTGCAAAATGCTTATAGAGTATGTCTTGACAAGTTCAAAACTGCCCTATTTGCAAATATGGGTCACGTTTTCAGCTATCTGATTTGCTAATGGGGACCACTTTTATATTGGCATGCACAGGCCTACTTTTTGTCCGAATCTGACACTGGTTACAAACTCAGAACTCTGCAAAACACACAAAACACGTAAGGGCATATTTATGAGAGGCTTGCAGTGCTGTTGGGTCACTTTTAGTGACGCAACAGTGGCGCAAACCTTTCAACTACATCTATGAGGCCACATTAAACCACTTTGCGTGGCTTTGTATGGCCTCATAAATATGGAGTAAGACAAGGCAGTGCAAATCACTGCGTTGCCTTACTCTGTTTTGGGGGGAATTCCATGAGGGTTGCCGGTCGGGTGTGGGGGGTTGTCAAACAACACCCATGGATTTTGACTCAACCTCAGATTTACGAGGCCATGTACACCTGGGTATGCATCAAAACCTTACGCCTCCCCGAGGGAGGCACAACAGGGAGATATGTCTTCATTTCTACTTGTTTTTTACTCTTTCTACTTGCGCTGCATTCTGCAACACACCTAGAAAGAGGAAATGCCTCACACTTTCCTGCACAAAAATAATACTGCCTACAGAGAAGATACCCTTGCACCATGGTGTAAGGGTGCCTGCGTTGGCACTAGGCAGCCAATACGGCACCAGCGCAGTGGGAAAGGCAGGAATGCGCTGTATTGCATCGATACTGCTCATTCCTGCCCTTTTCATTTGACGCACATCGGCGCAGAAAGGTGACTTGCTGCGCTGCCCTGCTTCAAAAGCCCATAAATTTGGACCTCTGGGGCTGATTCAAACTTTTGTGTAATTTACACTTTTGGGGTAAGTTTAGCTGTTTTTCTTCTTTACCTAAAAAATAAATATAAAAAATATTTTTAGATTGAATAGTAGTGTAAATTAATTCTATATATTTATTTTAGATGTAGAACAAAATAAATAAATGCTACAGCAATAATAATTTAATTTTGAAATAATTGTTTTATTGATTTTATATTACCTAGAGATTTATAGAGGGCATGACTGCCCCGAGGGGCTTCCCAGCACTAACATAACAGAACAAAGCAGAATCAGAAGGATTTGAATAGCCTGGTCTTCAATTGCTTGCGTAAGCCCTCAATAGAAGAGCAAAGCCTTACAAAAAGGGCAGAGAGTTCAACAGTTTAAGCCTAAGATATCTGAAGGTGCAACCTCACTGTCTTACCAAATTTAAACATGGGATCATCACTAAGTCCTCATTACACGAGCGTTAAAGACGACTCAGGAGGTGCGACTCAAGACGTACAGATGCACTAGATTTCTTAGATGCTGGGGTCTTGTCTGAGTCATAACTTGGTATATAAAGCATATCACTTTAAATGTAATACATTTATCAGTAGCAGGCCAATGGACGTACCGAAGGTGGGTAAAAATAGAAGAATGCCTTGGAACATGGCAGAAGAGATGAGCTACAACATTCTGAATAATCCAAAGCCTCTTCTGAGAAGACTAAGAAACCCCTAAGTAGAGCACATTGGCATAATCTGTGCAAGAGATGATAAGTGCTTGGGCAACCATTCTCTGAGTAGAAGTGGGTATGAGCCAAAGAATCTTCCTCAGGCATCTCACAATGGCACAATAGTTAGCTGAGACCCTACTTATTTGATAGTCAATCAAAAGCGTACTATACAGCCACATTCCGAGCCTGCTTCGGAGAAGAAAAGTGGCATGAAATGAAATTAAAATATATTAAATTAAATTCAAACACATTTTTTTAAGTTTAAATTAAAAAAGAAATTAATACTTAATGAAAATAATATTTTTACTAAGCATCATTAATTATTAATTATCAAAAGTAATTTCTAGAATTCATTAAAACTAATTCGGTTACTAAAATTGTGTACTGTTCAGTTTTAAATTCAAAATATGGTATTAAAATATTTTACAATTAAATAATAAATGTGTTTTATTTTGATATGTTCTTTTAAACATTGAATTCTATTAATTTATATTTTTAACTATTATAAATAATTTAAATTAATATAGCAATATTTTATATTGACTTTTATTTTAGTTCCCTAACTCCAATATTTTCTGCAACAGAGTGTTGCAGTACTAAGTTCGGCATGTATGGTGCTGGAGTTACGATTGTGTTTTATGATAGCAACTCACACTCGGATTTTGTGAATAAGGACAAAGTAGTAAACTTACTCGAAAGTGTAAATTACTCAAAAGAATAGGGGGGTCATTTTGACCCTGGCGGTACAAGACCGCCAGGGCTAAAATGACGGAAGCACCGCCAACAGGCTGGCGGTGCTTCCTGGCCTATTACGACCGCGGCGGAAGCACCGCGGTCGCACCGCCGGATCCGGCGGTATTCCGCCACATTTGCCCCGGCGGTGATAATCCGCCTGGAAAGCGCTGCTAGCAGCGCTGCCCAGGGGAATACGAGTCCCCTTTCCGCCAGCCTTTTCCTGGCAGTTTGAACCGCCAGGAAAAGGCTGGCGGAAAGGGGAGTCACGGGGCCCCCTGACAGGGCCCCATGGAGCTTTTCACTGTCTGCATAGCAGACAGTGAAAAGCGCGACGAGTGCAACTGCACCCGTCGCACAGCCACAAAACCGCCGGCTCCATTTGGAGCCGGCTCCTGTGTTGCGGCCGAGATCCCCGCTGGGCCGGCGGGCGGAAACCAGGCTTCCGCCCGCCGGCCCAGTGGGGATCTCCAAATGACCGTGGCGGGAGTGCGGCCGCATTGGCGGCCGCCTGGCGGTCCGATCTTGGCGGGCAGCTGATGCCGCCCGCCAAGGTCGTAATGACCCCCTAAGTGTCCTGAATAAATAAATAAATGTTTCACGGGTACTTTCACTTTTAAAAAAGCATCTAAATACTAAACATAAAATCACTAATGTACACAATGAAATCCTGAATAATCTAGCCCCTCTTGAGCTAGAGTATTGTGTAATTAGGTACGATATGCTATTGATGTTTTTCATGGCGTTCACATGCAAAACCGCATTCTAGTTCTTTTGTTAGAGAGTTGTCGATATAAAACCCCTTCCTAATGTTATAGTCACAGCATAACATTATGCAAACCCCCTTGCTGCTGTGTCTCACATGGGATCTGCAAAATCAATGTATCTATCACTTACGAGGAATTAAACTACCTCATAGGTGGACTAAATCAACTGTTGACCAATGACATGCCTCTGAAGAAGATGATCAACATATGACCCCAAACCGATTACACAAGCCCTGACAGACATCTGAAGCTGTTCTAGCCAGACCCAATGAACGCTGCCACCTTATAGCATACCACATCCCCACACAGGCACACACACACACTTTTTAAACTCCACGGAGGAATGATAACTGCACTTACCAAACCTTACCAGCACAACCAACAGCTACACAGCAAACACTGCATGGGCCCACCCATCAAACTCAGCATTTGATTACATACAGTGGATAACACGCATGCTAGATGCCAATACCATGCCCCCCTCCTCTAACAACAAGAAGAGACATGCGTGCATATAGCGCATACTGGTTAAACTGTTCTTTGCCGCAGCACCCAGTGGCAATGCTCCTTTCTGCCCCATGTCCCACTGTCCTCATCCGTAAGCAAAATCAAAGGGCTGATTTGAAAAAAAAGGTGGTAAGATGCATAAAGGTAAAGATAATATAATGTACTCCATGAGAGTAATATCTACTAGAGGGTTCGTTACTGGGAGACGACATGATCGTACACTTAGGAAGTAAATTACGTTACAACTGCATACTGGAAAATGACCACTAGTTACCACTAGTCTTAAATCACACCGTGATCCTCACCAAACCATCTCCATTGAATACGTGGCGTGTGTCACAAACCACATGAATAAAAAACATGCATACAGTGCTGCTGTGTCCAGACCCCACACTGTCTCCTCGGTGTACTCCTGGCCTGTTGCTTTCTCCCTCTTTGCATCACTGTCTTTACTATTTTTAGCCCGCTCAATCTTCCTAAAGGTCAAATTCACGTCATTCTTGCTTCTGCTTCGATGAAACTTTCTTTTGGTTCTCCGTTCTTCCATTTGGTTTTTCTCATGCATCTTTGAAATGTTTTGTTCTCCCTAATGTTTCACAGTTTTTTTTCACTATTTATTTCCCCATCTTTTGCATTTTATTGATTCTTTCATTCCATGTATCAATCGTATCTAATTTCATGTTTTCTTGTTGTTTCTGTATAACTTTGTTCTCTTTCTTATAGTAGGTCAGACTGTAATTTTTCTCCCTTTCTTTTTCTTTACGCCACTTTGTTTCTTTCTGTGTACTATTTTCTAACTCTCTTTTTATGCCTTTGGTAATCTTTTTTTAATATAATAGTCTTTTTTCTCTATTGTTTCTTAAATGTTGCCCAATTTTTCTTTATTTTTCCTTTTGTTTTCCTCTAATTTTCTTACATAGCCTTTTCTTTAATTCTTGCTTTCTTTCACTTTTACTTTCTTTGTTTGCTAGGTCGTGCCTACTAGTCAGCACAAGCACTGTTTGCAGAAAGACCTATTGTCACCTAACAGTGGGCTTACAGCTCACCCGGTGCTTACGACTGGCTGGCCTTGTTGTCACTCTCACTTACTTGCTTTTCTACTGGTTATCTAGTTTGGGTTTTCCTTCCTTTTTGTGTTTTGTCCCTCTGCTGGAGCATGGCTTCATTGCATGTGTCTTTCCACTGCTTACTTTTCAAGCACTGCTTTGATCTTTTTGGATGAGCACTCCATGAGAGAGCATGTGTTTTCCTCTTTCTTCTCCACTGCACTATGTGTTTCTCTCTCTCAGCCTTGTATTTCGCCCCAACCTTCTCTGTGATGCACTCACTCTCATATCGTTCTCCATTGGTGCTGCTTTTTAACCCATGTGCTTCTTCTTCCTAGATCCATGCTGTTCTCTGTAGCCTATTTGCTTCACTCCTCTATCCGTGCTCCACATTGTTCTCTCTGGGATTTGTACTTCTCCCTGGCCCTTTGTGCTGCATGGACCACCATCGGTGTTGCTTTCCCTCACTGACTCCCTCTGTTTTCCTTTCCCCACCCATGCCCTTCATTTTGTTTCCGCTACCCACCTCCGTGTTGTTTTCCCCCACCTGTACCCACATTGTTACTTTTGGCACCAACCCTACGAGCTGCTTCTGCCTTCATCACCCAGGTTGCTTCTCCCGCAGCTTGAAAAAAAAAAAAGATTACTTTTGAGCTAGTTTTTCCTTTTTATTTACTGATTCTCCTCAGAACGGTTAATAAAAAGAAAAAGATTAGCGTCTGCATCATTTTCTAGGTGTGCTATGCATGCTAGGCATGCCTACCAAATGATGTACTGGCCACGTCACAGGCTTTTGCTTTTTCTTCTCTTTAGCCTTGCTGTACAGCACAGCTAAGTAACATTGGCAAAGTCACTAGGTCCCAAAGGCAAGAACTACTGCCTTTGAAACAGGCGCCTATGTAGGAATCTGCCTCTTTATATAGTGGACCAAAAAGAGGTACATTGTGCAAAGAGTCCAGACAAATCCCAAAGGTATCACAGAAGCACAAATGACACCCCCAAATGCTCTCTTTTGTGGTAGTGTGGTTGAGCAGTTAGGCATATCAGAGGGTAGTGCTAAGATTGTTAGGTACACACACATACATAAGTGAGACACACACTCAATAAAGAAATATGATACAATTTATACAAATAAAACATACTTTTATATACATTTAGATGCCAAAATCACCAGAATCACATGAGTACTTTTCAAGTTATGAACTTTTAGACTTTGCAAAAGCTGACACTGCATTTTTCAGATGCAGCAATGTTATCTTATGAAGGAAGAACAAGCACTGCATACAGGTATAGTACAGTGACTTATGGAACCAGTGGTTCTGTTCTCCTAGTTCCGGGCGTCTGGGTGCAGAGGTCGTTTGGACCGTAGGGTTTTCCGTCACCAGAGGCAGTTGCAGTAGACAGGGTGGCCCACAGAATCAGGCTGCAGGTGTGGATTGGAGATCCATTCGGACCAAACCAACGAGTGGGCTCAGGTCCCACAGGCCTGTGGGACATAGGGACACCTGTGGTCTTCTTCTCCTCCATCCACGGCATCCGGGTGTAGAGGTGCAGTGGGCTCTTAGGGTCACCCTCACCGGAGGCGGTCACAGTATGGGGGGACCTGCAGACACAAGCTGCAGACGCCGTCAGGAAGTCCACAATCAGCAAGCTCAATGTGGGCTTCATCCCCTGGGGCCTGGGATCCACGCTGACACCGTTGTCCCACTTCAGCTCGGGCTAGGTGGCTCAGGTGCAGTGGTGATGTCCGGCATCGGGTTTTGGTGTCCCAGTCCTCACAGTTCTTTCTTGGGTTGCTAGTACTGGCAACTCTTACACTTTCTATGAGGCTGCAGCGGCAGGACAGGTCAGTTGTTCCTCGAGAGTCGGGTACATTAGGCAGGCTGGCAGGGTTGGCGCCAAGTCAGTAGTGCTTCTCAGTTATCGGGTTCAGTAGGCTTCTTGTCCACTCATTCTTTTGTACCAGGGAAGATCTGAGATCCTGGTATCAGGGGGTCCCCAAATACTAGATTTAGGGGGCATTAAGGAGAGTGAAGGGTCACTACACCCCCTAGATGACCACTTCATTCGGGGAGTGGGCCTCACCCTGTCCTAGAATTCCTAATTCCACCTCACACAAAATGTTGGAATTCCTACGGCTGTGTTCATTTCAGGCTGGTCACCCTAGGGGTGTGTCCAGTCTGCAAATGCAGCACGCATCCTACATAGCTAATTTTCCCACATGTCCAGGTGCCAAATGGGCCCTGTGGCACTTCTGAGAGAAGCCAGGCCTGCATCCCAAAGGCAGTGGGCTTCTTTGAAGCTTCCCTGTCTTGAAATGCAGATTTGTGGCTCATCCTGTTGGGAGGGTGTCACAACACCCCTATCATAACAGGCGTTTGTTCCTGACCTCCAGAGAACAAAGGCCCTCACCCTTGGGGGTCAGAAACTCGTCTGGTGGTAGGCTGGCTAGAACTAGTCGATCAGCCCACCAGCATTTAGTAGGTTTTTAGGGGGGCATCTCTAAGATGCACTCTGGGTGCATGTATTAAAAAATCTATCACTGGAATCAGTGAGGGTTCATTAATACGAGATGTTTGATACCAAACATCCCTATTTTCAGTGAAGCCATTATGTAGCTGGGGAACTCGTGTTTACCAGTGTCCAGCACATGAACTTAAAATGGCTTCCCTGTCACTTCCTATGGCCATCATTTTGAGTTTGACGGGCGGAAAAGGCCACCCACCAAACTCCTGTGGTCAGGTCACGGACAGTGCGATGATCTTCCTGCGGCCCCTATTCCGAGTTTCCCACTGGGTAAGCGGGAAACAGCCCACAACATTGACGCTGGCTCATAATCGTGCCGGTGGCAATGTTGCGGTGCGAAGGGTGCAATAGCACCCATCGCGCTTTTCACTCTCTGCTAAGCAGAAAGTAAAAAGCATGACAGTGCTGTCCATGGTGGACCCTGCACTGCCCATGCCAAAAGCATGGGCAGTGCAGGGGCTCCCTGGGGCCCTCTGCACCCCGTCTCCACCAGCTTTTACATGGCAGTGGTACCGCTATGCTAAAGCTGGCGGAGAGTGGACTCGTAATCCCCAGGGTGGTGCTGCATGCAGCACTGCCTTGGGGGATTAGGACAGCCGGCACTGACAGCCCCT
This sequence comes from Pleurodeles waltl, assembly GCF_031143425.1. Taxonomy (NCBI): domain Eukaryota; kingdom Metazoa; phylum Chordata; class Amphibia; order Caudata; family Salamandridae; genus Pleurodeles; species Pleurodeles waltl. The sequence goes on from NC_090445.1 coordinate 1,649,831,791, forward strand.
CCAGTGGAGGGAGACTGGTAGTGCCGGCAGTTTGACCGTGGCGCTTTCACCATGGTCATTAGGTGGTGGTCTGACCGCCACCGCGAGTCTGGCGGTCCTAGGACCGCCAGACTCTTAATGAGGGCCTATGTCTAGGAATCGACAGACATAGTAGGGGCATATTTGCTCATTCATATCTGCCCTCACTTATAATATAATGCACCCTGCCTTAGTGCTGAAAGGCCTTCTGTAGGGGTGACTTACAAATAGTACAGGCAGTTTTTAGGGGACATGTTGTTTTTTTATTTTTTAGAGCCCCTTGTCACGTGGCTGGCAGTGGCAGTCTGCATGAGCTTGGTGCTGGGGTCCCTTAGCGTAGCACAAGTTATGCTGCAAGTCTTCGGAACCAACTTTAGTACCTAGGCCCTAGATACCAGAGGTACCATTTACTAGGGACTTACAGAGGTGCTAAATGGCCTGGCCACTTGGGGAATCAAGTGACCAGGTGTCTTGTTTTGGGGAAGGAACACTGGCACTGAGGACCTGGTTAGAAGGAACCCAGTGCAGTTCAGTCAAAGTTGCATAAAAAACAGGCAAAAAATGGGGGAGCTTCTGCAACTAGAAACCCGTTTCCTAGAGTTTATATGTTGGTTTCTATAATTTTCTCTTTCCTTTTTATTACGTAGTTTGTTGTTTTGTGGCCTTTCTTTCTTGTTTGCTCTTTTTTAAGGCCTTCATTTATAAATTTTTCTTCCTACACTTTTCTTTCTTCTTTCACTCAATGTATTATTTGCTCCCTGTGGCATTCATTTCTTCTCTCTTCTGTTATTGCTTTCCATGTTTCTATTATTTCTCTTCTTATTTCACTACTTCTATTCTAGTAAATTTTTTCTTGCCTTCCTTTTCTGTGACCCCCTTTTTCACTTTGTTTCGTTTTTCTCTTTTTTTCCATTGTCTTCCTAAATCTATCCTTCTTCCCTTCTATTTTCCTCTGTTCTCTCCAGAACGCCTCCTTCTTTCGTTCAGGAGCCGGGCAGGCAGCCACAGCTCTTCACACACTACGCCGGCCAGTTCCTCCCTAGGGGTTACAGAACGTCTGGAGCAGCCCAGAGTAGACATATTGAAATCAGGCAATCTGTACAAATCACATTACAAATCTCAGCGCGCCGAGGCAGCCGTGGCTCAGAGGTTCAAGAGGCAATGAGTCAAAAGGTGAAGCCCATGACCTGTGGATGACTCCTCATTAGCACGTGTAGAGCGGCTGTGGGCGTATTTATCCTGCTAAGGGAGGGGTCTCAAGGAAAGACTTAAGGGAGGGGCGTTCTTAGCTCCCAAGTCCCCAAACCGAAGCATTTCATCCTGCATTACTCAAAAAATGGTTGGAACATTTATATACCACTGCAAGCAGCGTTTATAATTTTAGACACATATATGAGATATGTTGGGAAAACTGTACATTTGTGCACTTGTTTATAAAGATTGATTGGAGTATGGGACCCAAAGCCCTTTCAATAGTCAGACACAAATTAAATTTCCCCTGTGACTTTAGAAGGACCAACCTACACCAAACATGCAAGCCTAGAGGTTGGCTATATAATGCATTATATGGAAAGTGTGGTTATGCTATGGAAAAAGGTGTTGTCCAAAATGTTGCCCATTTTATGATGCTGTAGTGCCAATGGCTGTCTTTGGATAAGTATCACTCGATTATCAGTCGTGCCCGGTTGGATTTACCAATTCTTTAAGCATCTTTTATGTCTGTAAATTGCTAATCCTTAATATGTGGGAAAATATATGCTGGGACCCCAAATTTTTCCCAGGAGGGCCACGCTGAATTCCAGCTTTGGGGCTGCCCACTTCCAACTCTATCACCGCCAACTTCCATGACAGGCAGCAACCACTACCTACTTGGACACTGCCCAAAGCCTTTGATACCCTCACCGCCCCTCCAGAAACTTGTTTGGTTGGGGAATCAGAGTGTGTGTGTACAGTGTTTGCATTCTCAAGTTAAGGTTTTGAATGTTCTGCTATTTACATAATGCATGAAACCTATACAAATATAACAAATGAACCAGTGGCCGCTGACACTCTTACGTCAAGTATCTTTGGAAATGCTGGGGTGGTACACCTGACTGAAATTCAAGCGAGTGAAGCAACTTTTTATATCTTCCTCAGGGAGTGGTAGGGGGAGTTCTCCCTCAGGTCAGAAAATTGTGGAAAAAGGGCTCTAATAGTGCAATGCGAAGCGCAGTTTCACATAATTTAGCTAAGAAGTGTGAAATAGCACAGCAGATCTTTCATGGTCTGCAAGGCAAGCCTGATCCTTTCCTGGGGTGTTGCAGGATAAATATGGGAAAATAGCGGCAAAAGGGTGCATCTGCAAGACAGTTTTCTTAAAACATGTATTTGGAGCCATGGGACAAACAATCAGTTCACAAAATGTCATTTCACAAGGTCAGGCACTTTCCACAGCATCAACCTTTCACCTCTCCATCCTGGTATGGATTCTTATTCCTATGGTATGAGAGAGAATATCCGTGGTAGGGACCAGGTGGAAAAACACAGATACTCAAATACTGTAATCAAGGCAGTGCATCGGAATTAGACAGATTTTATAGACTCTTACTGCATTGGTCTCACAGATTATGGAGACAATAAAAGATATTTCTGCAAACAAGTTACACCAGTTCCAAACTGTAAATAATATTGATAAAATCCTCTTTAAATATATATTTGGAGATGGAAATGCATATTTGGACATACAATAATTTTGTTCCAAATATCAGCTCGTCCATTAATAAAAAAATATATATTTTCATATAAATATTTACTTTCAATTTTAGAAAAAAATTAACTCAATTCCCAAAACGAATGCCTATTGTAATTAAAAACAAAATCGTTCCGAAAGACCAGCTTTTCATTTGTAGTTAATGCCTGTTTACTCCCCATATATTAACTTGTTACATTCAACAAGAAATTACAATTACTACAGCCACACACAGACACATTCACCATGCATTCCCAAGTACCACCATCTCATGTCATAGATGTCCGCAATGAGTCAAAAATCACCGCTATTAAGCCAGGGCCAGCATTATGCCAGGGTGGGCACCGTCATGCCATGTCGTCCCAGTTTGACAATAATACTTACATCCAGCGTTGTGGTGTCGGCTGAAGGGCAGCAGAACTTCTTAACATCAGGTACAGGCAGCTTCCCATGAAATATGGTATTTATTACACCATTGAAAGATGATAATAATGTGACTGGCAGCTCCCCTGGGCTCTCACAGGAACACTTTCCCTTTTTGTCTGGGAGAAAGAGAAGCCTTGAAACCGGGAAGCTGGAAGATAAGGCCAGAGTGTTGCATTTGTGGTACACACAGGAGATCTGGCAAGAGCAGGATTCAAAGGGCATTGTGCAGGGAGTGCTGAGGGCAGTGACATGTGAAGGGATGCATGGGAGTGACCATAGAACAGATGTACTTTTTCAACCTGCAGCATTTGTATTGCAGTTTTGTATATTTGCACTTTTTATTTGAAGTCTTGTAGCATGGGCCAGCCAGCTTAGGTTTTCTGGAAGAGAGGTCTTTCTGAAAGTTACCCACAAAAGATGGGCCCAGTTACTAGCTGCACACAAAGACAGTCACAGCCAAATCAGCCACACACAAGCAGTCACAGAGCAGACACACCGGAGGAGGCAGTGGAAAGATACACATAAGAGGTCACAGAGCAGATGCATAAAGCTAGACAAACACAAGTAGTCCGCGAGCAGAGACATACAAGGATTCACTCAAGCTGCCACAAGGCAGACACAGAAAGAGTCAGTTTTGAGCAGACTCACAAAATCAGTCTTATAGGGAGTCAACGAGCATCCTCAGACACAGACTCATAGCAACAACAGATACACACCCACAGCATAAGCAAGCACGCGCAGGTTAGGGGAGAAAATGAGTTCTATATAGTTACACATACAATAGCAGAACAAACAGAAACATGCAGCGAGTGAGCAGAAACCGAGTATTAGAGCAAGTTACGAAGCCACTTCCGATAATTATGTAGTCACTGGGCATGTGGACTGCCATCCACATGAAATAGTCACAGAAGCAATAGTGGGTGAGGGAAATCCAGTGTCCCACTGGCCCAGCTTTCAGTGAACCTTGATGTTTTTACAGGAACACTCATGTATCTGGGCACTAATCATGCAATTCACCTTGACATACTAACCAATTAATATAATCATGCGCTGAAGCAAACTAAACTTCGGTGGAGTCCCTTTCAAACACACCATTCCAAATAAGCAACAAGCATTGGCAAAGCTGATAAGTCTCACAGCTGCTGTGCAAACGAGCAAAAAAACACCTACTAATGTGGATGTTGCATTATTTTGTAGCCACACGCGTCCCTTTAACACACATGCAAGCGATTACAAAGGGCACTGTTTTCTCTTTTTATTTACCGATCCGATAGGGTTCACTAAATTAAAAAAATCACAAAAGCACTATTTTAAAATGGAACACAAAGCCCTATTTTAAAATAAATAAATAATGGATGAGCTGGTTGTCAGAGTGGGCAGGGGTGAAGCAACACAGCGGGTGGGGAGAAGCAACAAGTGGGAGAGAGCATGGGTGATGGACAGCAACATGCAGTGTGGGGGGGGCGGAAGCACACAGTGAAAGAAAGCAACATAAAGCCTCTAATTAAGACTTTGACAAACGGAAAAGGCTGTCCGCCAAAACCACACAGTCAGGATACTGTCAGTGCGGTCCCCTTCCTGCGGCCCTTATTACGAGTTTCCCACCGGGTCATTATTGTGGAAACAACGTTTCCTCACGCTGGCCCAGCGGGAAACAGCCCACAACATTGACGCCAGCTCATAATTGAGTCAGCGACAATGTTGCAGTGTGTATGGTGCACCAGCACCCTTCGCGCTTTTCACTGTCTGCTTAGCGTGACAGGGCTGGCCACTGGGGTCCCTGCACTGCCCAGGCCAAGTGCATGGGAGATAAAGGGAGGTAAGGATAATTTTAGAGTTTAGGGGTGGATACTTTTAGAGGGTCATGAAGGTAGTTTAGTTTCCTGCCCCTAGGCAGGAAGTGGTAATGGCAGGTTAGGAGTAAAATTTATTTGGAGTGTTGTATTGGAGTATTCCCCCAATAAAAAAAAAATGCAAGATTAAAATACAATTATATCTATAATATACTTATCTCATGTGGTAAAGGCATGCATGGTAAAGGCATCAGTGGTAAAGGCTGCATGGTAAAGTCATACATCCTAATAAACATGCATAGAGACTTGAGGCAGATATGACCTTTGAGCTCCTGTTTAAAGCAGGCTCCATCGCTTTTATATAGGGCTTCTAAATAATTAAGTTCATGTGGCAAGTATTGAAAAGAACATGGGCATTTGATATGGTCTCTCTTACTTAAGGAGTCCAAAGCCAACTAGGGAAAAAAGGACATATGCAGCATTGTGTGCATTGGGAAAGAAGCTAGAATTATGAAAACAAAACAATATGCATTCATACAATCACTCTAAAAACACACAAGGCCAGCACTCAGTGTATTCAATTGAAAAACAACAAAGGAAAGTAACTAAGTTACCTGACTTATGATAAAGTGTTTTACATATTGGAAACCACATTACAAGGGATCAAAGGAATGCTTGCACGCAGTACGTGAACATCGTACAGAAAGACATTCCACTAGAAAACCAAACTCAATTCTTAATCACTGCAAAGTATCTTCCCAAAGATAACAAAATCTATGCTCAGGTGCTTTCTTTTTTGTCAGGTGATCACACTTCATTACCAGGTTAAGAACTTAGAAAGCAGATGGAAAAAGAAATGGAAAACATTTGGAAAATGTGAGATCCCTGCTCAAGGAGCAAATGGGCCAGGGATGCAAGCTGGCATACTGGAAAAATAACACCATGCTCTGTTCCTGGGCTAATTGACCAACAAATCTTAGCAGTTGTAGAAACAAAACGACAGCTTCGGGCATCCCAGTGGAGGTCATGCTGTAGCAGTAAGGGAAGCATGCCCTATGAAAGCACCTCTAAGCAAAACATACACTTTCATGCATAACAATGTGCATCAAAAACCAAGGCAAAACCAAAACAGCTTCTGGCAATTGTGACAGCAGAATCCTCCAATCACTTTAGAGAAGCCATGCTGAGAGTGGTGGGGGGTGTGGGTGGAAGCGTACAAGGAGAGACAACTTTAAAACATGCATTCTCATGAAGTGCTTCACAAAGAAGAAAAAAGAGATCCCAAAAAGCAAACAGTTGTGGAAGAATTGAAGGAACCAATCGGGGAGGTAGTAAAAAGGCTATGCTCCACAGGAGTAATTAACTCAAGTTGGACAGCAATGGACAGGATTCATTTCCTTCAAGTAGACTCGCCAGTACTACTCACCAGTGTTAATCAGAGGGCATCTTACCAGTGCAGCTCCCACTCATGAGCTTCAGGACTGAGGACTGAGGAATAGGGTTACATTTGCAAACCATGCCTGATATACTTTTCAGAGGGCTAGTCCAGCCAGACAATCAGGTTCTGGCCCTGTATTACAGACCCGTGGGTGCAAAGGGAGTGTGTGCCCTTTTTCTGCACCACAGACCACTGTTGTATTTCAGAAGAAGCCAACGATGGTTGTGCGACCCCTTTTGTAATACCGATAGTGCTAGTGCACATATATCACTGGTGTTATCTTAAGAGAGCCTTCTCTCATTTGCAAGTGGCACGAGTGGCACATAGTCAGTGCGCCTCCTGAAGACAGCCCTCTGGAGGCGGCAGAGGGGGTCCCATAGGACACCCAGACATTCCCCTGCAGGAGGGTGCATTCACTCGATGCATCCGCCTGCAGGGGATCTCTGACTCCCTTTGAAGTGCAAGGGGATGCTGCCTGCACAGTGAAAGACGGAGTGCCTGGCTTCAAGCAGCCATTCTGTCTTTCTCCCGTGTGCTGCCCAGAGGGCAGCTCAGGTTGTGGCCGCCCCTGGGCACTGCATTGATGGCAACTGGGCACACTGTCCTGGTCAGCGCCCTGCGCACCTTGTTCAATGTGCACCACGGTGCAGACTGAGGGAATGTCCCTTGCCATAATACTGCTCCTGGTGTCCAATGGTCCATCCATCTGTCGAGAGCCATAAGCGTGGGTGGGTTAGCAACCGATGAAGTCAGGGGAACCCTGCAGGAGGAGCAGCAAAAAGAAGGCTGCATCATGGTCTGACAACTATGCATTATAATGTATTAGATACGCACTGGAGCGCAACCCTTCTGCTGCAGGACCCACCGCTTCGCTTGAAAATGGCTGGTCACTCCCTCTGGCTCGCTCTGCAGAAACAGCTGGCACTTTGTGGGTTGCTTATGTTGGTAGCAGGGGCTGTGCGGAACTTTGTGGTTGTCAACTATAGCTGTGTTGAATGTATGTGAAATTTTCTGCCTCTGTTCTGTGTTCATGTGTGACCCAGCTCATTGTTGGACTTATCATTGGTGTTCTGTTTAGTGTCTTCTGTTGGTTGTTGGTCTCCGGTGTTTATTCATTGGTGATGCTATTGGCAACCATGTGACAGCTGATTAAAGCTATATGACAGGGACACTGCAAACAATGCAATATTTATGCTGCTTAAATGGCCCCTTATCGTTTAGTAATGAAAGATATTAAAAGAAAACTACTCAAAATGTTACCAGCCCTTTCACATTAAATAATGGCAATGAACCCAGCGGTGTTGTATGTGTGTCAGTGTGGTAATGCAGTTATGGGCTGTCATTGGGCAAGTGATGTACCTTGGCAGGTCCAACAGAGCCAAGGAGAGGGTGGAGATACAGATTTATTCCACCAGGAGGTGAGAAGAAAGTAATGCCTTGAGGAGTGGCAAGAAACATAATTCATCTTTTAAAGGTTCAATTCAGATGAAAAAACTGGTCTCTTTACACAGTCTTATGTCAGTAAGAATAAGCAACAATAAACACTCAGGAGTGTTGAATTGTTTGATGACGTCTGCTTGCGTTTGAAGACCTATTATAACATCATTCACAGGATAGTCCCTTTAATGGACTTTTGGTCAATGATTCTCTCGGAAAATAAAATAAAATAGTCTTAAAAGAAAACGTTCATAAATACTAAAAAAAAGAAGCTTTTTCATCAGTCTCTTAAACTTAAGTCTATAAAAGCTATCTCTCGCTCCCCGCTCAATAAATCCCAAAGAAGTAGGGTGGTCTCTGTGCGGGAGATTTGGGTGAGACATTCTCCAATAAAGCTGCCTCCCCTGCCATTTTTTGCTTCACAAAAATAAATTTATTCCTCAGCCAGACCATTTCCTTTTTGGCTGTGTTGGTATTGGGTTTTGCCTGAAATTCTCTGTATTTCTCCTTCTCGTCTTATTTGTGCAGCACTCTTTAGGAGGGAGTTTGATTAGCTCATTTTATGCTTGCCAATCCAAAAGAAAAAAAACTATGGTGCCCTCTCAGTCTAACATCCCGTCAGTTACAAGTAAGTCTCCATTTACTCATTCAGGCCGTCAGATTCAATGGCAAACATAAAAAGATAATGTTATTGTTCATCTCTCTTCCTGTGTCTTCCCAGCCCTTTCTTGTCTTTGTCCTTTGTCCCTTTCCAAACTCTTCTGACCCTGTCCTCTTTCTTTCTCTAGGTCTTTCAGAAGTTGGCCGGTGTGGAAGAATCAGTACGGGAGCGTTCAGGTAAATTTTTTCCTATTCTGTCATCTTTTGCCTTCGCACAGGCACCCAAGGGGGCTTGGTGTCTGAAGAGAGTTGGATCTCTATAGACAGTTGTACACAGGGCAAAGGTTGTGCGTAGTATCGACTTGACCAACTAACATGGCTGGCGAAGTGTGCGCTCCATAAAGAGCTGTACACACAGCGATGTCTGCATGGAGTAGGGTCATGACTACCTAAGGGGACTTGCTCGTCTGGAAGGGGTGAGTTCTCTGTGAAGACTTGTGCACAGAACAAACACTGTGTTTGTTAAAGGTATGGCCATCTAAGATTGCTTGTGTATCTGTTGGGAGTCTGCTCTCCGTAGAGTGTTGTGCAGTCTGTGTCTACTAGCGCCTGGGCCACCCAATGGGGCTTGGGTGCGTGGAGGCAGTAGGGTCTTAGAACAAAGTGTAAGCTTGTATAATAAAGGCTTGTTCACAGAAGGGTTCTTTGGTGTCTTGAAGGAGTGGGCTTCACATAATCATGTTATATCAAATCACATCAAAGACGTTTGTAAAGTGTGCAGCTACTCAACTGAGTGTCCCAGCACTAACAGGTGGGTGAGATGATGAAACCTTCACAGGGGGGGAGATTAAAACACTTCATTAAAAAGCCAAGTTTTCAAATGGCATTTAAAAAAAAACAGATCCTTAATGGCTCTGAGATAGAAGGGCAAAAAATGCCAATCTCTTGTAGCCATAGCAGAAAAAGGGGAGTCACCCCATCTTTTCTTCTTTGTCTTGAACACAACTGTCAATAAAACCTCCGCAGAGCACAAAGTTCTGTTGGGCTGGTCATGCAGGAGCTTCTTAGACAAATGATTAAGTCCCAGTCCGTAGAAAGCTTTGTGTGCTAAGGTCAGTCCCTTCATTGACTATTTCCTTAACAGGCAGCCAGTGCAATTCTTTAAGATGGGCATGCACTGAGCTACTAGTAGGAGGCTGAGCAGCCATGTTCTGCACTACCTGTAATCTTTTTAACAAGCACTCCGGGTGGCCCCAGAAAAGTGCACTCGCATAGTCCGGCTGGGAAGTTATCAAAGAATGCATCACCATCCTCCAGCAAGAAGCGGGAAGCATAAACAAGAACTTCCTCAACATTCTGAGGAGGCCAAAGCATGTCCCAGCCAAACTCTCGACTTGTAACTTGAAGGTGAGATTATTAGCAAATTTTACTCCTGAACTCTGCACTACATTGGAAGGAGTTGGAGGAGAGTGGGTGAGTTGGGCCAGCTCTCACCTCCCCACATTGAAGGGGGGAACCAAAAACCTTCACCTCCATCTTGCTAGTGCTACATTGGAGATTGTTCTGGGACATCCAGTATATATGCACATATGTGCATGTAATTTATGCGTACATGATTGTGCACCAATTGGCCCTTCTTTACATATGTGAAATTCTTCACTGGTTTTAAATTGAAAAGCAGGTGTTTGGATGATGTCATCAGTGATGTGATAAATGGTGTCATTTGAGATGTTATGAGTGATGTAATTGATGAAGTAATTAAACATATCATGAGTGTTCTAATATGTGAGATCATAAACAGTGCATGTTGAGGGAGCAAGTTATATTCATATCCACCGGATTTATGTGGCTGGATAGAGCCAAATTATGAGGCAGGATTAAGTAAATTATGTGGCAAAAAAATGCAAATTATGTGGCATAGTGTAGCACATTTTATAATAATATTTCTTCATTATTTCATCATCTTTAAACTTGGTAACACTGTCTGGGCATTGATTGAACCTCATTTGTACCATTTAATACCCAAATATAGCAAATATAGCAATAAATAACAAAAGGTGTCAAGTCCAGCTTTTCTAAAAGGCCTTTCACTGTGCACGTCACGTCACTTCATTTTTAGTAACTTTTCGACCGTGTGAGCTAGAAACCAATTTATTGTTGTTAAAATCTGAATATTATGTGGCAGATGATGGATTATGTGGCAAATGCGGACAGTCTGTAACTATGCGAAAATCCCCGCGGCTGCACAATCACATAACTCCAGTGGCCCTGGTTACAGGTAACTCACTGAACTATAACTGGTGAAATTCAATGGGTTTTTGCTTTTAAAATGTAACCCCCTCCCTCTAAACTTTGTTTTTCCCAGTGAATTTCTAACGTTTTTTTTAATGTTAGTTAACGTATTTTTCCTGTACATAAATATAACATCACTTTAACCTTTGTTTTTTAGTGAATTTATAGGTTTTTTTTCAGTGCGAAGTAAGATCTTATAACAAGTAATAGCTCCACACTTGTCTCCTTACTGGGAACCAAGTACCCCATTGTAGAACTTGACTCTCTGTGGGAAGTGAATTAAAGCAGTAAAATGCCTACACAGGGTAGGTGGTGTGGATTAGTAATCCTAACTCACTGGCATGCAACATCAGTCAATATATTGTTGTCCAGTCAGTGTTTTTTCTTATAAAAAGGAAATGTACATTTATTACACACACTATATATCCACGAACCACATGGATTTAACTTTGGTGACACTCATACTTCATTTCACCGCTAGTGGATTCTGAACCCCATAATTCCAATGCCTACACCTCCCACTTACACCAGATGCAAGATCACAATATAAGCTGGTGTTATTGTAAACAAGGCAGCCCTGCAGGCTTTGTTAAGGGGTGACCACATGAATATATGAGACAGGCTCAATGGCTTTGTCAAGAAGTGACCACATCAATACAGGAAATCTATTGGTTATGTCAGGTGGTTGCCACATCAGTATATGAGACAAGCCTATTGGCTATGCCAAGGGGTAAGCATATTCATAAAACAGCAATCATATTCAAATAAATATATTATCCGTATAAAATACTCTTTTCAGCTTTCAAATCATGTATCAGTCTTTCCTTTACACATTCAGGCTACACAATACAATCATATGACCAGCCACTAGACCTCCACACACTCCAGAGCTCAAGAGCAAAAACTCCAGCCCTGACTATTTTCATTTAAATTAAACCTTTCTTGGGGGTCATGCATACAACAATGCCCCTTGGAACATAAGGCAAAACATATCTAAAGAGCTGCTGCACCCGATGCAGCCCCCCCTGCCCCCACAAAGCACAGAAAAAAATTTGTGGTGCACCTATCCCTCCTCGGGCACATCTTTTTTTCAACTAGCAGAGCGGGTAGGCCACTCCCATGCTCCTTTATTTTTTTCATTTTGGGTGCCCTGCCTCTACCCGGGGCACTCACAATCTTGCTCGTTTTTTGTACTGGCAGTGTGGGGAGCACTCACTCACGTTGCCCCGCATGCTTCGAGCTCCTCTTTCACTCACTGCAACAGGAGCACAGGCAGGAGAAGAGATGGAAAGCTGCTTCAGTTTCTATCCTCAACCGCAGGGAGCGTGGGCTGTATACTGCTCCCATCACTCTCTGCATCCCTAGGCTTGGACATCAGGGGCAGAGGTGGCTGACCTTGCGCTCCAGGCTCTGGCCTTCCTTATTGTCCTGAGTGTTGAAGTCCCCCAAGACATCATTCCATCGGGTCCTGGGAGACAGGCTCCTTGGGCCAAAAGGTGACCTGGAAAGAGAGGCCCAAACTCCTCTCCCCAAATAAAAATTGAATATGGCCCATCCAGCGAGGATTTTAATAAAATATAGCTGCCTGTTGTTTTTTTTTATTGGTCCACTGGACCGCAAAACAAACAAATGTTTTTTTTTAAAATGTTGGCCCCATCAGGTCTAGTGGGTCAGAGTATCTCTAACATGCCCAACTAATTATTATTTTAATTTTTGTTTTCAGGACACGGGGACTGAGAGCCTGGGTCCTAAAACAGCCGCCTAACATCACTGTTGATGCTGTCTGCAGCCCATCTCCTCCTCTCTTTTGATCTGCAGGTCCCGCAGGGGTCCTGTGGCACTAGATAGCCTTACATTTTGAACCTCAATTTTTTCAAAAACTGTTGAACAGATTTCCAACAAATCACAAAAGCAACCTTTCTGTGTAAAGATCCATCTTTCTGCCAAACCTGAAGTAATTCTGGTCAGCCGTTTTGACCGTTGTCTAAACTTCTTATGGGAAATTGCATGGGGAATACAAGTTTAGCGCCCTTCCCCCACCTTTTTTCACTGCTCCCACTTGACGGATCACCCCGAAACTTTCCAGGAAGAAGCTTAGGTGGATGATCTTTTTTAGCAAGTTTTGTGAACATTCATGAAGCAAGCAAGCCCTTTGCTTTCTGTTTGTACTGTTTCTTGTCAACCCACTTTTAACCATCTGCTCTCCACTCAGCACATGGTGTGGTTGAATGTCTTATTGAGTGTGATTTAAGGTTGTGTTCTTTCTTTTCGTGTATATGAATGTTTTGGAGTGCTCGCATGCCGCCTTGTGTATATATCTTTAGACTGTCGGATTATCCTATATTTCACAGCTTGTGAGACGTGATCTGTCTCCTTCCAATATATATCAACATACGTTGGCCACTGGGCACAGACATTTGAGACTGTCTTTTCTCTGCATGGTTTAAAGTGCTGTCAATGGGATTGCTTGTATTGATACGTTTGCCATTCTCAGAACACACTGTACTCTTAACGTCCATTGTGTCTTTTCAACACAAAGAAAAAGTTGGCGCCTTAATTAAGTGAAGAGCTTTTGATCTTCCCTGACTTCTCTTTCTCAGACATGCTGAATGAAACGATGTGAAACTGTTCACAATGGGTGAAGGAGAGATGGGGAGAAAGAAAGAGAGGGAGAAGGAGGGAGCGAGAGAGATCCCTAAATAGATAGCTATACAGACTGATGTTAATAGAGTAAAGAGGAAGGCAAGAAGAG